>NC_086330.1:301683501-301983501 GCF_032445375.1 Bacillus rossius redtenbacheri | reverse complement strand
TTATCTTTAACATGATGGAGCATGAGGCTTAACTACAAACCCTAAAATATTCTAGGGGTTAAGTACAAGTTTTACACATTCATTGTTTGCGTAGTTTTACTAATTATTAATTAAAAATTATTTGGTATTATTGGCAAAATAACATATGCATTGCTTATGTAAATTTACATACAACGAAGTAAAAATACACCAATTATGGCAAATTTAATAAATAATAGCAATAATGTATTTATACTTTAAGTGTTATTTTTACTTACGCACAAATCTCACTAAAATCAGATGGGATTCTGCTGATAAATACACAGTTGTTTACAGTGTGATTCATTTAACCAGAGAAACTTTGACATTTGATTGAAAGTCAAAATTGATGTAAATTAGTGGGTGAACTGACTCATTTGCAAACCTGAAGCTATTTCGTCCACCAGCAGTTTTTTTCTCTCCCTTTTGTGATTGCGCTGTCTGCAAGAGAAACCATTTCTTTGTTTGTCCGGGACATTCGGAATGAATTGTGATTCGTGGGCCGACAGTGTGACAACAGTTATAAACAAGGAGAAGAAGGTGTTGTAACTCACCAAATAATGTGACATTATCGACCAATAGGCACTCTAAAAAAGCTTAGTCATTATGTTAATTGATTCTCGACTGGAGATAAATTAATCCGCTGTGGCGTGGTTCTAGAATGACTACTCAATTTGAGGTTTTTTTGGGTAGGTCTTCGTGTGTTGTTTCGTCCCTGGCTCAACCCTCCTAACATCACAAGAATTGTAGTCTATTTTTAAATTTATATAAAAACGTTCCGCACACATTTTTAATATATATATTAATTATTTTTTGTCTACGGGGTTGACAAATTCGTCAGGGATATTTGCAGGGAGGAATTTTGCCAACGCTTGAGCGGAGTAAAAAAAAAACATAAATAACAATAAAGGTGACGTGCAAAAAAAGTTTTATTTTTGTGTGTTTACCCTCGTGCTCCCGCTCCCTCTCACAGCTGCCCAGTGTTGCCAGCAGCCACGGGGTGGAATTCCCGGCACGTAACATCTTGATTACGAAAGAGATCTAGAGCAGAAGAGGCGGGATGAAAAAAAAAATATTCCTTCCTCCATGATCTCTCTCGGATCTTTAGATTAATCGCATTACTGAAGCGGGAGGGGGGAAGGGGAGGCATTCTGCCCGATTCACCTTCCCCTCCAACCCCCTCCCGTGACGCTGTGTATACACTATTCTCGACCGCGAGCGGTTATGAGGGCCGTACAAACACTAGATATTGGATACGAGCCCTAGACACCCACGGCATTTTATGGGGGGAGAGGGGGACACACGCCTCACGGCTTCCACATAAAAAAGACCCCCTCCCCACCGAAAGACTCACCCTGTATTATTATGGTCTCTCCCAGGGTTAGTAGTAGAAGTGTGGTGGTACGAGGTTAGTAGGGGGAGTGTGGTGGTACGGGGTTAGTAGGGGGAGTGTGGTGGTTCTGGGTTAGTAGGGGGAGCGTGGCAGTTTTGTAGCAGCGGAGCTTCATATCGGCACTTTTACGACCCCTGGGGATGGCGTTCGTACTTCGCCGCTGTTGTTTACGGTTAAAGCACCAGAAGTTTCCAAAAACTTATTGGTTATTAATTTCCTTGCCAATCTCCTCATTCTTAGTTAGTTTTTTCATTCTGGATGTACATGATCAGTGAAACAGGGAAAACCAGGAATTCTTAGGTAATTTTGAATCCCCGAAAAAAAAAATATTAGAATAGTCAGAGAAACATGTGTTAGGTTAGATTATTTAAATTAAATACTTAGACCAAATACAAATAATGTTTGGCTAAACTTTTAAGTATGACCAGACTATTGTATTAGAGTTTCGTCATTGTTATGTCTCAATGCTGGTGTGCAAAGTCCTTTTTGACAAAGTTGTATTTTTGGCACATGAGACTGCATTCCATATTCGATGGTCCCCCAGAGTGTGATGTAAGAAACATCAGTTTTGTGATTATGTAAGCATTTAGTGAAGAAATTGAATAATCCATACATGTTTTGTGAATATGGTAGTGTTAGCAAGTAATGCAAGCAGTTTATTTATTTTTTATGAAATTATTAGGAGTTTTAATGCGTGTAAAATTATAAAAAATCTGAAGAAGTCAAGAAAAAGTCTAGAAAATTTGTTTGTGGGTTTTGCTGGAGGCCCTGGCATTTTACCTGTACTCTGTATGTTAAACCATCTGCATATTGCATAAAGTTGACCTGGGTTTGCATTCGGCTGTGCACAAGCAAAACAAAAGCACGTACATGCATATGGTTGACAGGTTAAATTACAGTTTTATTTTATAGCAGCCAGTTCATTCAGCTGGTTTTGCAATCCCTCCCACTTCTCGGGTGGCACAGCAAAATCACTAACTGACTAGGAGCGATCCAGACATTAAGAAAACTAAACACAATGTTTTCCTTCCAGAATGCCAACCTTGATGATCCCTATCTGTCCCAAGTGAGTTTGTGGTTTTCATTAAAATGCTTACAAATTTTAACAGAATCCAATACAGAATGAAAGGAATATAATTTATTAATGTGCATCAAGACCTAATCTTATGAAAAATACCAAATTTAACTATTTTATTAACAAACCGAATTAACACAAAATTGCTGCTGGCAATAAATCTTTACCACTATACAAAAGTTAACAAGTTCATCCCTCGTGGCTTTACATTTATAGTTTTGCTATTAAACTTGGAACTTTTTACAATATTACTATAAATATAACTGTATTGTGTTATAAGACAGCAGTCGCTTAAACTGTTCACCAAAATCACTACTACACCTATCCCCAGCCATAAATATATATGTCAAGCTGCTGAGTAAGTACAATCATGTAAATACCTAACATAATTTATATATAACCAAATATATTGACAAATAATTTTTTACGTGTCTCTTGATAAAGTCTGTTAAAATATAGGCCTTGTTGTGCTGCAAAAAATACAAAATACTGTCCAAGCTTGCAAATAATTCTGCCAGTCAAACAGTTCACTTGCGTGGGGCCGCCGCACTATAAATCATACGACCCTCTTTAGTGGCGATGCAGCAAGCCTCATACACTGCCTGCGTGAAGTTTTTATGCCAAACTTCAAACCATCTATGCATGTTCGGTTTATTTCTGTAGGATTTTGTAATTTTTCCGACCTTGCCACAGTTTAAGTTTATCACGATGACATAATATTGCACAGTCTACACCCTCGCAAAATCGACAAGCAAATATTCCTGACAAAGTTCAAATCAAACATTAATGAAGGAGGACTGAAAACCAAATGCACAGCCATTTTACTGTACGACTTATTCCGGTTAAGTTCTGTTACTAGTTAGTGAGGCAAAATCTACGTATTTCCGTGCATGAAAAATACTTAAAATTTTTAAACAAAATTTCATGCAACAATATAATTTAAAAATAATAAAACTCAGAATTCAGCCAAAAAAACCTGGGGGATATGTGATTTTATGTTGTTTTTTTTTTAATTAAATTAAATTTTGCCATCCCTGTTTTTACTGCATTTAACCTTTGCAACCATACACATATTTTAGATTGTTACTTCAGTGGGGTACTAAATAATATAAAGTTAGGTGTTAGTCACATATATTCATATATGTATAAATCAGCAAAACACTTTTAGTATTTTCTGGTAAACTTAGCCCAAATGCGTCGGAATTTATTAATAAATTTCCCATAATATTACCTTCAATCTTTGTCCAAAAAAACTTATTCGACCACGTATTAATGCAAGGGATGGAATATTGTGTTTGAAAATCAAATATAATGGCATCACTACCTTACTAAGCATATTATGAAATTCGTTAAGACATTCAATGACGGACGCATTACGTTAAAAATGTAAGATATTTTCGCTGCATGGAATATAATAAAATGTTAAATCGATCTTTTTTGAATATAGACGAATATATAGAATGTTATGTCGGCCACATTAAGTTCTTAAAATGTTCCAGGAGTTTATAGAAGTTTCCAAAATATTTGCAAAAAAATAGATCCTTCGAAATCTATATACGCATGTAGGCTGTATCGAAAGGGATTTTTTTATAACTAAATTGGTACACACGAACTAAAATGCTACGCTGAATTTCATTTGTACAAAAATTATAAATCTCATTAATTTCGATAGGGCAACCGTAATTTAAGCATGAAAATATTTGAAACATTCGTAGAAAATTACAAAATTTATTTGGGATCTAATAAGTTGGTCGTAACTAAGGTATTGCTGACGTAGATATGATAAGTTACTGGACCGAAATTGTAGTTCACACATAGTCCGATGTGACGGTTCAATCCATGTTTTCATTCTGTTATCGTTCGTCTACAACGGACCTCCGACGACCATCGACTTATAAAAAAGCGTTTCAACCTCATCTCTCCTTCGCTGTTCAGGAGCTTAGCCTCCCAAACCTCCACATGATGTTTGATCCTTGTTAATACTGATATACTGTCCTTTGCTATGCATCCTCATAAGCATATTTTAAAAATATTAAAAAATTGGAATTTAAACATTGGTTAGATATAATGAAAAATAGCATTTATAAATGTTCTTTATAGCGTTTATTTTACTTTCTTAGAGTTAAGTAGCATTTATACATTTTGCAACCATTTCAGGATGCGTCGCTATATTTTTATGTTTCTAAGATTTTTGCCCCAGTTAATAAGTTGAAACTGTATTATACATAATGCTTTTAAAATACTATGCATCTTACATGAATATGCCTTGTTTTTTTTCAGCTCGTTTTGTTACATGTATATCTTAAAAAACAAGCCTGTATTCATTTTGTTCTATTACAGGTAAGAATTAAATTTATTTTGTCATGGGCAAGTTCATAAAAGGGGAGATTTTAATCTCTTGGTGCAGGGCTGTTCTGTGTACATGCGTGATAAGAAAAATGTTAACGTCACGGATAATATAAAATTTTTATTACCTACCGAATTAAGGTATGTGTGCTATCATTATTATGGGTTTTTACACGTAAGGTGTTTTCAGAATAATTCAAACAACAGTAAATTGTTGTGGTCTCAAGCCCTGAAAAGCTAACTAACATGCTTGGAATCACAGTTTTAGTGTCTAAATGAACCTATTGCATGACCAAGGTAGGGATAGGGCCCTAAATAGTTTTGAGAATTATAGTGTAAAAGTAATTTCCTAAAGTGAAGACTATTCCATGGAAAAAAATTGAAAATAGTATATTTTACAATTATTAATTCTTTCATTAGCCTACAATACCTAATCTAATAACTGTTCAAAATATTTGTACAGTATAAATGTTGTTAATCTTGCATAACGAACTGTTTAAATTTTTTTACAGTGTTACCTAAACTAACCAATCATTTATCGTAAGTGAAGGTTATATATTTATTTTAATATCACAATGCTGCATTTATATAATGATGTCAGTAATTTTTTAAAACTACAATTTTTTATTTAATGTGTTTCGAATAATTCGTGACTATAGACTATTACCGGTGTGAGTTATATGTTTTTAACAACCAAAACGTAAATCATTAAGGTGGTATTTTTTCTAAAGCAGCTTAAAACTTCACTAAGGTTACTTATTTACGTGAAACATGCGATGGGATGCGAATTTATTAACAGTTTAGTGTGTCAAACTTTAACATTTTCATTCCAAACTTGTAAAATTAACTTTAATTTAATCCACGCACTCTTTCAGTAGCAACGTAAACAACATATAAAAACGCATGTTGGATTTGCAAGACATGGCACACGCACAAAACATTCAGCCTGAATCGTTGAGGACGCCATGTTTTTCAATACTTTTCCACGGTAAACAAAATTTGCTCACAGAAGAGAGCAACTTTTTATCTGTGTTCACGCGTTATTGTAATCTATGGCTATGGCTAAGAAATTAACAAACACTGATCTTATCGTGAAAAATAGTGTCGCGAAAATTCGCTGTTAGTGACATTATAGCGTTTTTTTTTCAATAAAATATTTTAGCGTTTTGTCTTCAATATAAGTGTTTAGCAGTTAATCATGGCTATATGGGTTAGACGATTTTCCATTTAAAATATTCACATTTTTGGAATTTTCCCGTCGCTTACGGGTCGACATCTAACTCCTGTGGAAATGTTGAGTTTACAGCCTTTCTATAAGTGGGTTAGAATTGGTATAGATGTATAAAGTTGTTCATCGGGCTGTATATATTTGGACTCGCTTTAGCTCGTTGGGGGCTTCGTCTCCAAGCCCTTAGATAGTGGTTGTGAAACTAAGTTATAACAGATGGAGTTACGATAAAAAAATTGAAACACATCTGCATATTTAATAAAAAACCTGCTTAGTTTGAAGACTTGAAGTGTTATTAAACCTAACCATCAAGCTTGTATTGTTTCAAACACGGCTTTAAACTTAGTGGAAGGTTAAAAATGTGTGTAGAAAATCTAGTGAGGTGCGAATTATTGAACATTAAAAAGTGCCAAAATTAACTAACAACAGTTTTTTTATCATACACTTATGATAGAATTAACCATAACCTGAATCCGTGCACGTTTTGAGTAGCAACGTAAGCATCATTAATAAATGCATGCTTGATTTGTAAGATGTGGCACATGCTGTATAAAACGTACAGCTTGAACCACAGGAAACATACAGTTCACAGAGCTGAGAATCACAACCGAGCAGTTCCGAAGTTGTCCGAAGTTTGCAGTTCGCTAGTAAAAAAAATAATCCATATTGCAAGGATTTATATAATTTACGGTCATAGAGTACATTTAATTATGCCAACCTAACCAAACCGAACTTTCATTTTAGTTACGATAACTTAACCTAACTTAAAAAAAAAATGCGTGTACAAGTGAAACATCTTGCTTATTTGGTGTAGATAGATATAAACTAAACTGAGGAGTAGACAAACACAAGCAGTGTTACGAGAATTCCGTAGCATCACTGCTGCATCATTTCTACCTCTCCCCTGCTGTATCCTCTTCCGGCCGTTACAACTAGCATATAGAATGCTACTCTACGTACCTATCCCCACTTCCCCCCTTTGCCGTCGACCGTCAGTGCATGTGTTGAGTGGCATCGCCGCTGACGCACTCTCCTCCTCTACTAGATCTCTCCCCCCCCCCCCCATGTACCTATCTATTCCCCTCATGTGATCGGAATTTTCGAAACGCTCTAAAATTTTAGCCCCCTCAGCAAAGAAGTTTCAATTAAAAAAAAATATTATTTATTTTACTGACAGAACCTAACCTAGTTTTTTTACTTCTGTGAACTTCGAACTGATCCTGTTGTGGTTGTGGCTTTAATTCCTGTGAACTGTAGCCAATATTGTAGAAGCAATAAAGAAAACTCAGGCCTGTTAACATGGGCGAAGCACAAGACGCGCTACTTCACCGCCCCTAGCGGCGTGAGCTGTAGGCATACGAGCGAGATCTCATTTGTGTACGTTTTATTAGTTGACTTAGGCATGTTTTCCCCTAATTACCGGAAATTATTTTCTTGTACATAATATAATGGTAATATGAATTTTTCATACTACTCCATAGTTCTGAAAAATTATATTCATACTTCAATATTTTTAGAAACTCTTAACATTCTTGGTCAACAAAATTGATTTGATTTACATATACTACCAATGTAACTGATGGGTACATTGATGAGAGTACAATATTTAGAATAAATATGTCGGTAATTGCCTAGAGCAGGCGCAGTTATGTAAAACATAAATACTTAGTATTTTTAGAGTACACCTTGTTCTTAAAATGCAGTTAAGTATTTTAAATGTTACTAACAGAAACAAAATTCCACACACTTCTAATGCATTTGTTAATTACCCATTTACGAATTAAATAACAATTAAAGTGAAATAAAAACTCAAACATCTCATACTAATAACATTGTTTACAATGCTAGATAGAGCTCATTTCACTAGGATCGCTTAGCATCATTTGTCTCGCCGGTTTTCTATGAATTTTCTATATTAACCTACTACAATATTTGCCGTTCGCTCGTCGCCACGTGCTTCACTAAGCGAATGGGTCGTGCTAAGGGGAGAGAATAGGAAGTTTCCAGATATAAGATCGTGACTAAGGATAGCGTACAGTCAAATACTGTAGTAGGTTGATATAGGAATGTCGTCGAAAATCCGCGACACAAGTGATCCAGACGATTCTGGTGGCATAAGCTGCACCTAGCGATGTAAACAATGTTGTTAGTACGAGAATTTTAAGTTTTTATTTTACTTTAATTGCTATTTAATGCGTGAATGGTTTATTAACAAATGCACAAGAATTTAGAGAAAAACCCTTCTTAATTCATGGAGTTATTAGTCTATTTAGTGTGTATCTGTTCTGGAGTTGAAGTCAACTACTTAGCAATTGTATAGCAAAACAAATCGTTGCTGTGTTTAGGCAAATATGCGAAAAATTGGTATGGCGTCATCTTTTCTTTTTGTTTTTACACATAAGGGATTTAAAGAATGATTTTATTAACAGTGAATTGTTGTGGTCTCCATATTTGAAAAGAAAACCAACATGATTGTAATTACAATTCTAGTGTCTACATGGACCAATTGCATGGCAACGTAAGGGCTAGGGCTGTTAAAGGTTTTAGTATTCTGACGTGAAAGTAATGGGTATTCCAAAGTGAACTCTATTCGATTACAAAAATCCGAAAATTATATATTTTACAACTATAATTCTTTGATTACCTACAAAACCTCATCTAAAGAGTTCAAATATTTTTAAAGTATTTTTAATTTAGTTAACCTAGCCCAGTGAACTTTTTAAAATGTTTTTCATTATTTTAAACGTAGGCCTATACCTAGGGATAGGAAAAATTCGCGGGTTCAATGACCTGCAGGATGAACTCCATAGTTCTACGTACACTCGGTCAAATGCCACCCACCCATTGGCTGCCGTTTTGTGAGACGTCCCAACGTAGCAGGCTGTGATACGATATAGCTTTGGTCAGGCGTTTCTTATTGGCCCAGAGTCATCCAGGTGAGTTGTGGGCCAATAGCAGAGGCAGCACCGAGGTGTAACTATTTGTATTTTAGCCTGTCGCGAAATGAACCCGCGAATTTTTCCTATCCCTACCTATACCTAAACAACCAACCGTTTATTTTAATTCAGATAATATAATTCTTGGAATATCTTAATGCTGCATTAACAGAATAATCACAGTAATTTATTAAAACTGAAAACAAAATTTACTTATTAATTTTTCCTCCGCATAATTCGTGACTGTAGACTACTAGCGGTGTAAATTTACGGAGATTTAATTCAGCCTTGATATGTAAGCACTAATCCTTCTTTATTACCACTACCATGTAAATCATTAAGTAATATCTTTCGAGCACTGCAAAACGTTACGTACGTTTACACATCTACGCGAAACGTACAGCGGGATGTTAAATGGTTTTATTTTTTTGAGTGTGCAAAATTTCCAACATTTACATTCATAACTTTTTTAATTAACCTTAATCTGAATCTATGCTATGAAGTTAATAATTGATCTATGCACGCTTCAGCAGCAACATAAACATAATGAATTGAAAAACGCATGTTAGATTAGTACAGACGAATCGTTTGTGTTCAACAAGTTCAATAGGCTCCACTTCCTCGAGAACCACCACCTGGCGTGTACACAAAAGAATGAGTAGGACACTTGAGGGGTGTGACCCACACATTTTTCCTTAATTTGGACTTCTCCTTATAGGACTATAGTAATATCAATACCTCAATACCTTATTATAATATACTATAAGATAATATATAATAATGTAACTGTAATAATATGATTATAATAGGCCTAGAAAACTGTGAAAAATGAAGGTATAAATTATTATTGGAGAAATTTTCAAGTCATGGAAAGGATTTAAATGAAATCATCCCTAAATCCTTTTTTCTATTTTTTTGTGCAAATTATGAGTCTACTGTTGGGTCTACAGGCATCGTTTTGTGCTAGAATTAAAGCTAAATAGATTTGCTACAACTTCACTTCTGACAATTTTCGTCGTATGATCAGTATGTTCCCCAATATATGGCTCAAAATGTGATTGAAAATTAAAATTTCACTTTTTTTGGGGGGGGGGGAGGAGAATGAATAATTTTTGAAGTACTGTTTCTCGATAACCATGGGACGTACATAGCTGTAGTTGAGCTCAAATTATGGCACATTTAGTCTTCTTTATAAACCGGTACAAAAATGCCGCTGTATTTTTGAATATCTCTAAACTCATCAGGTATTTTTTTGGATAACTCCATATTCGGATCCAGCACCCCAAAAACGCAGGGAATGATAATAAAACTGACTATTGGAATTTTTTGCCACGAGAGACCTTTTTTTGACACTGTTTGCCTGGGTTAAAATGGCCTGAGTTGGTAGAATTATGATAGTTTTTAATTTTTTTTCGGGAGTTCAGAAACAAAATTATCATTTTTTTTCTCGAAATTTTCCCGTTGGTTACGGTAATATATCTACATACTTTAAAAATCTCGAGTTTCTAGCTCGTCTGGAAGTGGGTTAGAATTGGTTTATATGATTGAGTGAGTCGCACTTTAAGATGTATATATGTATTTGAACTCGCTTTCGCTTTAGGTTTAAGTAGTAAGCTTTTTAAATGAAGTATTTTTATTGTCATAGTAAAAGGTAAATATATTTATGTTCCAGTTCTGAGTATTAGTTTTTCTTTATATACATGACAAGTAGTGAGGACAATTACACCATTCACTGATTAGAATTAACCAACTAGGAGAGGAAATTCTGTGAAGTTCATTGATTAATTAAAAATTGGATAGATGTATAATATTAATTGGATGTTTTAAAGCTCTAACTTAGCTGAAGTTTATGAGGTAAACTAACCTGAAAAGTAAAACCTTTCAAATTACTTTATTATTAATGCCCTAATAAGACATTAAAATTAAGTGTGCAGAATTAGACCACCTTCCTTACACACTCTGGCGATCTAGTTTCGCCAGATATTAGAATGAACGTGTCATGTCACTGTTGATGTATTACCAACATCCGCGCAGGCTCTCATTGGCAGTGATCGGGACCTCGGGTTTCCTCCGCCCACGGCGCGGAGCTACCGACTGTTCCGGGTCATCATCTGTCGCCCCGATGATGGGAAGCGGCGCTGTAGTTTCATCTCGCTGATAACCCTGCCTTGGGTAGTGGGAGGAGGGGGAGCGTGTTTTCTCCAGGAAACCTATTACGTGTAATTGACGAGCAGACAGCTTGGGTACCAGGGAGGTGCCTGCTCCAGATATGCCACGACTACTCAGCGAGATGAGGTTGGCACGGCGTCTGATGGCTGTCCCCAGCGGCACACACAGTCGCTGGGAGGGGAGTAACAGGTGTTCATTCCCCAAGTTTGATCGCAGTGGCATGGTTGGGCGAGGTGCGGTACACATGGAACTATCTTGCGCTGCTGTACCTTTAAGGGAGTGAGTGTTCTAGTTGGTAAAAGCACACCCAGCCGGTCATGGGTGTAAGTTTAGTACTGAGGGGGTGAAGGCACTAAGGACCCGAGCAGTTTTGTGAGGAACAGATCTGGTGAGACGATTGGCTCGGTGTGAATTCCCCGTGCAACAGGAGCGACCTTCTATCAAAGGAGTATTATGCGATTTACATTAGCCTCTCTTTCTCTAATCCTTCCCATCTTCACGAACCTTTTTTGAACTTGAACATTTAGAGAGGGGAAAGGCCAGTCTGCAGACTAAACAGTCACTTGCGTGGTCACAGGCGCTACCCGCGTCCCATACTTTGTGACTTGCTTGCAAGTTTTCATTTGTCCCAAACCGTGGCCGACTGTGGTTGGTAGATCTCTGGCGTACACTTCTGCTGAGGTAGGTGTCCTCTGGAGTGGTGGGTTCAAATTGGGGTGAAACATAGCTGGCCTAGCAGAGTCGCTGGCGCCTCAGGACCGGTAAGAAGTCCTGGGTCTGCTATCAGCCATCGTTGTTGGCCTCGTGTGTATGTGTGTGTGTGTGTGGTTGCCGCCTCGTGCTCGAGGTGGGCTCCGAGGTCCTCAGACCAGCGGTCGACAATTATCGAGCGCATCCACAGAGGTGGGATAGACCTCGGTCCCACTCACAGATTCAACTTAATGATAGATAATTAGGTTATATATTCGTTTTTTGTGATTCATTTTACTATAAAAAACTTTGTTTCTTTAAATTATTTAAATTATATGATTCATTTGAAAATTTTTGGTTGTTGTACGATCACATATTTACTCTATTATTTAACATAAAGTTAAAATAATGTTCGGAGCTATGCATCTAAATAACACCCTTCTTGTAGTGTATTGGAAGTAGTTTTTTTTTGTTTTAAACCTTTTTTATATCAATACAGTGTTAGTTTGACACATTGATTAATACGGCTACTCTATTAAGTTTTTTATTAAAAACTAATAGTATATCCATGATTAAAAATTACCTAATTGTCCACCAATTTATTTTATCTTATCCTATTTAGTTTAGAATATTACCCCCTTCGGTTTTGGTGCCTAACAACATAAAAACAGGAGCGTTAAAATACCCCAATAAATATAAAATTTAAATTAAACTCGCTGCAAATAATACTCTACATTTAAGGCTCGGACTCATATTACATGTTAGTTTTTTGTTTTCTTATCATTACTGTTATTCGAGGGATTGTCGTGTAAATTTATTATGACTGCTATCTGGAATTTGGTGTATTGTTATGCGATATTCAATAAAAGTTAAGTCACACACGTGACTATAATTATGAAGACTCGCTGGACTTGTTACTGCCGTTAGAAAAAATCAGGTTAATATATTTTGAGAAAATTTGAGTTGAAACACAAAATGCTAGAAAGCCATCAAGATACACATTATATCTATATATACATATATATATATATACACACACACACGTACACATACATACATACATTCATACATACATACATACACACACACTTTTACAGGGAAAAACATTGGAAACTTACTTGCCAGCTATATCACTTGTAGAATTGCAAGGCATAGCTTTGCACCAAATTAAATAGTACAAAGCTCTTCCTTGCAGTTTTACAAGTGATTTCATTGGCAACTGAGTTTCCAAAGATATTCCTAATAAAAGTACAAAAATATTTTGAACTGCAGTTACAGGACAGTCTCTTAAATTACGGTAATGATTAAAAAAATGTAACAACCAACTTGGCGCGTCAGAACGAGCTACACATTAAGACGCTAACTTCCAGGCAATGACTACTGTGGTCTGCCTTCACGCTAGCATGACGACCTATTAGCAGAAAGGAGATGAATTTCTCTCCTGTTGCAACCATGGGGTAAAGGGAAACAGGGAGGAAAAGGGAATTTGATCTTCAGTTTTCATTCACAAGGAAAGTGCGCAGTGATTCTATCTTCTTTTCCATTTACCTCTTCCCTTTTCTAATTTTTTTCCTCAATTCCTCCCCTTCCTCTACCACCTACCCTCCCTTCAAAAAATTTTTGCGAGTCTGGGGCTCTGGTTTAATTTCCGTGCGGGAAAGTGAAAAGCCTGTGAAAAAGGGGGAGGGGAGAGGGACTGTTCGCCTGCAACGGAGCGCCCGAAGAAAAGGAAGAATTCTTCTTACGCGTCAATGTTCCAGCCTCCAGCTCTCGTTTTAATATCGAGGGGAAAGGAAAAAGATCGGCAAGCGTTTCGCACAAACGTGCATTTGAGAACGACAAAGCAAAAAAAAAAAGAATGTATATGGGAGCGGAAGGAGTGAGTTGTTGTCCACGGCCGGGGAGGAGGGGAGTAGGGGTTATATATTTCCGAATAGCCCCATGGGTTGTAAGCGAAGCCGGCGAGAGATTTTTGTGTCCAAGCCTGCGGAAAAAAAAATAACAAAAAAAAGTAGTTTCACTGCCGATACAAAATTCCCCTTAGAGTATTCATTTTCAGAACTCTCTCTCTGAGCCTGAATAGGCTACCTTATAACTTGAGTCAGGTATTATTTGCGGGAAAAAGTCTGAACGCCCAGTACCGCATTAAGGAATACTCGTGCCAGAGGCTTCTTCCTTGTCATTGGCGGCCTGTTGCAAAGAGGAGCCATTGTTTAATTTGGCCGGGCCACATAATTGGTGTGATTGGTGTGCCGACAGTGGGCGTGTACTTGAGAGAAACCCGACCAATCACGAAACACAGACGGTGCTTCAGTGTTTTGACGCACAGCTGGTCTGCGGGCCACAAAGTCCCGATGACCCCTGGCTGGCTTTGAGGGGCAGGGGTAGCGGGTAGGGGGTAGGGGGGTTAGGCAGCACAGCTCAAAAACCCTCCTCTGTGCCCTTTGACCGCCGGATCGCGGTGTTCATGTCCTGTCGGGAGAGGGAGAGGTAGAGGGGGAAGGATAGAGAGTTCAAAAGCCGATCGCGGCTACCGGAAACACCCGCAGCAAACGCAGCTCTTCCCTGCTCCCCGCACCCTCCTTTTCGCCCTAAACATTTCATCGACAAACGGCCAGTCTTGTTCCCGCTCGCAGGCCAAAACTCGGCGCCGCAGCGGCCCGGCGATGGCATTCGGCGCCCATTGGCGATCTGGCACGTTTTAATCTTGTTCGCGCATGTAGACCAAACATTCCCTAAACATTACTCTACTTTGCAGTTACCTGGTTTTTCGACCACTATAACGCGTATTGCAATCATTTTGACCAAAAGAGCCATGCTGTGATCATACTCAACTTGCTTTTCGCTTAGTACAGGATCATGCGAACTTCAGCCCTGGGTACACAAGCGGAGGAACACATGCGCGCATATATACAATCTTAACTACGCACTAAATCGAACGGCGAGGTGACGGTGAGAAATGCGGGCTCTGATTTGGCCGTCCATCGCGTGGACTTACTGCGGTCCTGCTCTTATGCGATCCGTTCCACGTGAGTGGAGCGCTGTGAAGTGAGTTGGCGAGGGCACAAGTAATATTTAATTAATGTATCTGACATAATCAACTTCTCCCTTTAGTTATTATTTCCATTATTTAAAAAAAAAGCCACTTTTCCTGAAAAAAATAGCAAATTATTCAATGTAGTCCTAAACAATTCAAAAACCATACCACGGTTACAAGTGGAAAAACAGGTACAAAAGGATAGCACAAATTAATTAAAATTTATTTATTTACTAATAGCTACACTATTGTCTAAATTGCAACAATCTGACTGTTCACAAATGAATCGCACTTTCATAAGGCCACTACTCTCTCTCCCACTGTATCTCGGCTCGACAGTGACTCTACTGCTCCTCTGATACCGCGCACCTCGGTCCCAACACTGCCTCTCGCTGCTCACTTGTCCGCCGCGCCGCGACTCTGTCCCCGATGCTTCGAACTTCGCACGCGGATTCATTCTTGGGAAGAGAAGCGCTTCCAGGATGGATTCCAAAGTTTACGGTACGTACTCGAACCCAGGCGCGAAAATCTGTAGGATTCCCGTGGGACTACTGCGCAGTTACGACTTGCAAGCGCATGCGGTTCTCTGACTGATGTCCTCTCGTTAGCTGCTGACTTTCCGGCAGGTCTTGAATGTGCTGCGCTGTATGTCTATTTTACTCACAATTCTCCAGATCTACCTTGAGAGAAGTGTAGGAACAGCAGAAGGGTTGAAGTGTTTGCTTTGTATCCGGTCGTGGAGTGAATCGGCCGTGCGGTATAGCGGAATACGTGCTCTTGAAGCACTTGTGCCGCTGCTATGTTCAGACCATTGGTGGCCAAATGGCGGCCGCTCAAAAGAAGATATATCAAATAACCTGTTCTGGGTTGGCCATCTTTGTGTGCATATGTAGATTAAATTGTTAACAGTCACTTATGAAGCCACTTATTCACACAGAAACATATTTATAATTTTTGTAATACATATAATTTGTTTCATGGCACTTATTAGATTTTAAATATTTTTTGCAATACTATTTTTAAGATAATTATTTTCCGTTTTACATCAAATGCGATGCATTATATTAATTGATTGTTTTACAAAATAAAACAAATATAAAAAATATTGTAAGAAATTAAATTATATTTAATATTGTTTGGCCCTCAGATTAATTTCAAAATGATAGGTATACCTGGCCTTCGAAAAGAGTGAAGATGACTATTCGTATTTTCGCTGATTAGAGACAGGAAAAATAAAATAGCTATTTAATTTCGCTATAGGCTGAAATTCTAACAATATAACATTTCGCTGCTTCTATTTTCTCACAGTTCATCTGGAGGACTCTGTGGACCAATGAGACATCCTCAACCAATGACGTATCTGATCTCGGACTTGCCTGGTGAGACGTTTCACAAGTCACCGACCATCGGGCAGGGGACATTCACCCGAATGTCCATAACACTGTAGAGTCGGTCTTAGAGGTTACTGAACATGCAAATGTTCCCAGTACCTTTGAAAGATAATTCAGTACGTATTCATCAGTGTAATGATTTAAAACATTTATAGACATACGTATATTGCTGGTTTTCACTGCATGTCATAGAGAAACCACATGTTAGGGCAAGAAAGATAAATGCATAAACATACACACAAAAAAACCAAGAACAGCTGACTTTTTTGTCTTAGCGTACTGTGCCGTCTTCGTTTTGTTGTCTAGAATATCTGTTTAGTATCATCGTTGGGTTTGTCTGTTGGTCGCTGTGTTCTCCAATGTTGTTTGTCTGTTTCACGAAATTTACTGTGCTGTATGTTTCTGTGTGTTTGTGTATTCTTCTTTCTTGTGGTTTTTTTATGTCATGCAGTGGAAACCAACAATGGCGTTATGTCCATAAAAATGTTTTAAATCAATCTTCTAAGTTGTAAAACTCATTCAATCAAAGAGGGAATCATTGTTATCATCATCATGATCAGTGGAGAACCGTTCTGACAACGAACTCTCCCTCTCCCCGGCTCCCAGCAGCCTTTACGCGCGCCACATTGGCGCTCCCGCAGGAGAGACATGTTAACATTTTAAGCGTTGCGCGCGCTGGGAAGGAAAGCGACGCATTGTCGCTCTCGGTATATTTCCTGCAACACTAGCTATACATACCTGTACGCACACACACCTACACATAAAACGGAAACGGAAAACGCCGGTGGCTGGAGTGCTGGCCCCTGCTTCGACGCGCCCGGACTCCCAGAAGGTTGGCGGGGGGGGGGGGGGGGGGTGTTATTGTAGCGATGATAACGGCGACCCTGCTAGCGCTTGTCCCTTGTCCGGCGCAAGCGAATTCCCGTTCGCGTCGCCGACGTGTGTGGATGGGGGATGGGGAGAAGAGACGACTACAGGGTGAGTCTGAATTCGATCGACATACTGCGGCTGGAGGTTCATCCAGACAAAATACGACTTTTGGTCTTGGTGCTTTCCAAGGTTCGTATACGTATTTTAAGTTAGTGCGGAACAACATTTTCTATTGTAAATAATAGAGAGAGTTTAAGGTAGAACACTGAGCGTCTGAATTATGTTTAATCGAAGTTCTTTGACCACTGGGATTTTTTTCGCAGTAGGGAAATTATTTCATTGAAATAATTTGGGGTAACACCTTTATTTTCTACATATATTAATGACGTATTAGTGCCCCTTATTATTCCAATGAAATAATTTTGCTACAACGCCAAAATTCTAGGGGATTGTAAAATTTAAAATATTTAAACTTAAAACAGACACTCAGTATTTTTTTTCTATTTTTTTTACAATAAAAATTTTCTTCAGTCCCAGCTCCGAAGACGTAGGCCTATACCAGCCTTGGGAATCACTTTAGACCATAAGTCGTATATACGTTTTGAAAGGGATTGATAATAATTTTTGAACCCGTACTCTAATGGTACGAGGCTTTGACCCCACCAGAGGGTGAAGGTAGGGGGAAGGTCAAGATCGTATTATATGGGATTGTGGATCTGGATCTGGATCTTCGCGCTTATCGATTAAGTATTGCCTTAGTCTGGGGAGTCATGAGATGTACACAGCTACCACTCCCATGCCCGTTCGGTTCCTCACACGCTGTACTTATTGTCTTTGGCACTGGATGCTCCCACTCTCTGTAGCTTCGAACCGGAGCATTGTGCGACCCGAGCGCAGTACAGCCTCACTATCGGGTATGCAACCCACTGTGCTCGTTATACCTGACACTCCAACATCAAGGTATGTCTTAAGCCTGTGTCTGAGCAACTATCATTTCCCTACATTTCGCTCTCGGTACCAACACGACCCTGCTCTCGTCCGTTGCTTGTACACGAGTCCGAGTCCCTCGCTCGGGGTCAGCACACGCTGCCAGTCGGCGCGATGCCTCCACCGAGAGGGGAACAGCGACGAACTCAGAGCTGACGATACGAACACACACGCACTCGCACGCCCAGACTACCTCACAATAAAATCCAATATTAAGTTCCCTTACATTGTCAACTTATTTTGTGGTGATGAACCTGCAGCTGAAGTTCGTCAGTTGAATTCATGCTCACCCTGTAAAGTTCCCCCCCCCCCCCCCCTGAAGTGTCGCGCGTATTACGGATAGCATTTTAAAGTTTACAAATTCTGTCTCTACATTTCTCATCCTCCCCTCTTCCTTTTTATCTTTTTTTTTCTCTCTCGATACAAATGTGTGACGCATACTTTCATGTATATTTCAGTCGGAACCCCGGGGCGACAGTCTCTTCTAAACGTTCATTTCAGTATCGACGAGCGCAGCGCGCCGGCGCGCCGCCAGCGAGGCAGACGGTGGCGCTGCCCTCTGTCGTGTCGGCAACCAGCGGCGCGCGGCTGTGTTGACGCTCGGGGCGACTCGGGGCCGGCCATTGTTAATTACTCGCGTGTGCGAGAGCGCGGCAGCCCA
This sequence comes from Bacillus rossius redtenbacheri, assembly GCF_032445375.1. Taxonomy (NCBI): domain Eukaryota; kingdom Metazoa; phylum Arthropoda; class Insecta; order Phasmatodea; family Bacillidae; genus Bacillus; species Bacillus rossius. Next base: position 301,964,700 of record NC_086330.1, on the reverse strand, counting down.
GGGAGGTTTATTGATGGCTGCGGGGGGGGAAAAAAAATATGGAAAGGTGGTGGAGGGGTGGGGGCCACTGGGATCGTGTATCTGCTCGCCAGAAGGCACGTGCGAATAATGTTTTTGCCCTTTCACTGCGCGTTTGACATTTGATAGCGACTGCACGGAGAGTGGACAGCGCGTTTTCCCCGCTGCCAACCCCCCTGGTTCCCGGGTATCCTGGGTTCGAGTCTGGCTGCGGGCACGAGAGTATTCTGAGTTAGGTTAATATAGCAGGCTTGCTCTTCTCCATGTCCCTTCGGCATAAATCGTGAAAGTTAATTTTTTTTGGATCCACTAGCAAAGACAGTTTATTATTTTTTCCTCGCAAAATATTTCTCTGCTTCTTATAATTGAATGTTCATGTCTTCAATGATATTTCATTAATTTTTTAATGATTGGTGATATGGTCCATTTCAACACTCGCTTCGTCCAATTAGAGTGCGGTCGCTGTGCGATAGAGCGACCGAAATTCGCCTAAACCAGGGGCAGCTTGTCTCTAAATAGTGAGGACTTATTTATAAATTTTTTTTAAATAATGCATCAGTATGCATCTTGGGTGGTATTTTAGCATGAGTAACAACCATCCGTTTCCTTCCCATGCGTCCTTGACTTTATGCCATCTGATTTTCGGCTACATTTATAGGCTACAAGCAACTGAGAATAATCGTTACAGCTGTCAACTATAACAATTGAAGAATATAATTGAGGAATGAAGTTGTGCAAAAATGTGTTTTCTTGTTTACCCATCGCACAATAAAAAATGTATAATTTTTTTTTTTTTTTGTAAAAGTACAAGGAAAAATGTGTCAATTAAACAGCACATTTACGGGTACAATACAAAGAAAATGCTGCATTTCTACAAATGTATGGTCTCGTCAGTAAACTGTTATCACTCAGGGAGTGGAAAAGTGGAACATATTATTCGAAATTACTGTTTAGTCTGTAGCCACCCAGGCTACTGCCATATACACTTTTTAAATAGTTTTATTAAGGAATTATGTTTTCTTATCATACTCTATGCTTAGTTAGGTATGTAAATAATGTTTGTTTATATCTTATTAAGAAATATTCGTGCATTTTTCGCGTGTTTTATGAACATAATATATATTTTATATACTTTTGCTTACTCTTATTAGTTTTTATGTGCTTTCACGTTTTTTTTTGTATTATTTGTTATGGTTCTTTATCTGAAAGCGGGTTCTTGCACAATCTCGAGACAAATAAGCAGTGTAGAAAGAGACAGTGACGGTCATGTCTTATCAAACAAACATGGTTGCGCTTGTGATGTTTTCGGTGACGTCATAACCCTCCAACATACAACATATTGGACGATGTTGGAAGCGAAATTTTGACAGTGCGACAGGGTCATCAGTAATTTTTGTATGATTATAAAAATTAACATACACAGAATGTAACATACAATTGACGTGTTTCTTCGAACTGTGGATTGATCGTGTTTATTTTTTGTTGCAGGTGAGTTGGTGAAATTGAAAAAGGTTACAAAGCCCGTATGCTGCTGGGTGCGTATCAAATATACATTATAATGTGTTGTTTCTTGTAGAAGTTAAGTGAGTTTACTGAAGTAAGATGAAATGAAATTACGTAAATTACCCTGTCCTGAAATAATTACGCCGTACGAAAATATTTGTATTTATAATTGAATTAAAACAAGTTATGTATTTAAAATGATAAATGTTCAATTAATTTGTTTAAAATGTTTTTACACTTTGAATTATCAGATGTAATATTAGGCTTGCCGTAAAATGACTGAAAATTAGGATGATGGGCGTAAATCATTACCTGTTAAGTAGACGCGGCAAGGCACGTAACTAGCCACACGTATGTTTTTATGTGTTCCTGTACACGATCGCCGAGACGGTGTTCTACGCAACAGTGAACCAGTGTATCTCATTGTGTATTGTAACGGCTCTGGAGGAAAAGTATTCAAAACAAAATACTGACAAATTTTATCGACGAACACTGCGGGTGAGGTGAAACCTTGATAGTGTTTTTGCAGTTATCTTTTCGCGCAGAAATATATTTAATATGTGCGTCGCTTAGGGGTAGAGGCAGGATGGAATCTCGTCTTCAACAGTTTTTTGACCGTAACAATTTTCTATTGTTTTATTTTATATTTGTATAAAACGTTTTAAGCATAAGTGATAACTCAAATAGAGATAAATAAAAAAGTTAATAAAATTAACGATAGTCAAATTTAAACTTACAGAGGTATTTAATTCTCATTATAAGTTTTTTTAATATTTTAAGATTCATAACAACGTTTTTGTTTTTATCGCTAACATTTATAACATCCACGCTACATTTTTTTTTAAAATAGGTCTTTATTTATCAAAATAGCTACGTACACATTAATACGACCAACTGTCAACAGGTGGTGTGATCAGTAAAAGAATTCGGTTACTATCCATTCATTAAAAATATATCTTTTATTTTGTGGCTGCATTTTCTAAGGGATGTAGAGATATGTGTGCTATGGACGCATCCCTCTACATTCGGATACAGCTAATGTAAAGGTCTTTGTAATTCTCTTTCTGTGCGATTGCTGTTTTAACGAATATTAAACTATAAAAATATTATGTAGCACAAAAACCGTTGAACCAATATGGTGTGTTTTAGGTTTCCATCTCTTCCCCTTAAGTAACGCAACGCAAACAACGCTCGTGTGTTGGAGAATGTAATGGGGAACCACTTTCAGCGAGCTGTATCGCAGGCGGAAGAGATTTAACACGTTATTTTTTGTCAACTCTCTCGCTGGAATGCTTCCCTTCATCCTCTCACCATCCCTCCTGCCCTTCGCTAGTGGTGGTGGTTCCGCTGATTTAATTGCACGCCCAGATTTAGGCGCGGCGCGCCATGCGCTTTAATGACATAGCAACATTCCTGGCGCGTGTGTCTGCCCATTGGGGTGGGGGGTTAGCGTCATACGACTAGGCCCTGACCGCACACTTCTCTTGCCCTTGTGTACTGTACATTACGCACACAGCTGTGAGGTTTATGTAACATGCCTTCCACCAAGTTTGTACACACGCCAAACCAGTAGCTGGCATCAACTTTATTCACTAAGTAAACAAACAAAATGCATTACTGGAATTATTAATTTTGTACACTTAATTTCTACGGCGATAAACTTTTGAGATACTGCCTCTGTTTACGATCGGTGTGTATAAATGTTGAAACTGCCTTATAAACATGCATTTATTACACACGATTGGTTATTCCTTATGATTGCTAAAATGTTCTATCAACATATCCTTGTGACCTCTCCCCGACTCGCGGCTGAGAAGCCGCCACCTTGACACAGGCTGGGAGTCTCCTACATAATAAAAAAAAATTATTGCGTAAAAATTTTGTTCAAGCTTTGACTGCATTATATTTAATTTTACAATTAACTCAGTATATAAATTGAGACTATCGAAAAAATTCTGTAACGCCAATAAATTTCCAGCAACTAAATAACTTCTAAGTGGCACTGGATATTTCATTTTCAAAGTTACTATTGTCTCACAAATTGTGCTCAATATGATTACATAAAAGGTTATAGTTATTCTCGATAATAACATCCAATTATTAATCAATACCAATACTAATTATTATTAGTCATGAGCATAAATATCAATTATTGCATAAAATTACGTATGTAAATGATTTTCTTAAGTCAATGAGTCATAAATTGCATCGGATAGTCAATATATTAGAACAAATAAATGATACTCTTAACTCCTTATGGCTTTCTCTAGGTTAAATTTAAGATTATGGTGACACATAATCGCCGTTATCAAAATACTAATTAGAGCAGACAAAAGCAAAGGAATCATTCTTTATTTTAACGAATCAAAAGTTGAAAGAGGAATTTCAAATTTTTATGCTACTAATTTCAACTCACAAACACAATAGATTGCTAACACGCCCTTGGATTAAAATTAGTAGTCTTTATTTATTTATTTAATTGTTTTATTTTGGGTGACGAAGTTAAGGTGTTCTGCATTGTCTTACACTAACCACATACATCTTTATTAAGTAGGTACATGCTAGACTATCTAATAAAAACTCTAGCCGAAATAAATATTTAAAATACAGAATAAAAAAAATTAACGAATCACTAGCAAATATAAAAATAATTAAAGATAAATATAATTTTCCTTAGGTATAATAAATTAAAAATAATTTTCATAAAAAAGTTAAATCTTTTTAATCCTATGCATTTAACAGTTTTAAAATATTTTATGCCATAACACATTAAATTAAACTAACAAAGACATTAACAATTTAAAAAAAATAATGTTACGAACGTAAGCAGGGCTGCGGCGCGCAGGTGCAGAGCTGGCGGACATCACGTGGTCGCCGCAACGTTAGACGTGCTGCGCGCGTCTGGTAGATTACAAGGGTCGCCGCTTCCCTTCCCTCCTTCCCACCGCTCCCCGCGCGACACTTTATTTCAGCGACGTAACTGACAACTGACACCTGACAGCTGCCGACACGTGTCTAGAGATTTCTCGCGTCGGGTCGGCGCGGAATGACGTGACTGGTCCCAGCCGCGCTCGTGAATTCTAGAAGGGCGCCTGGGCCTATATAAGCCCAAGACGCCGGCCTCTGAGTGAGTCAGTGAGGAGTCGGGAGTTTTCCCGCGGCGGAGTTTCCGGGAGATAGTGCCGCGCGTGCGGCGGAACGGCGAAGTCCCTGGACGAAGGTTCCAGGGCGGAGAGTTCAGTTGTGGGCGATAGTGTCGCGGGTGCGGCGGAGTTCCGGGGCGAGTGTCTGAGCGATAGTACCGCGGGTACGGCGAGAGTCCCGAGCGAAGTTCCGAGTGAAGCGTCGAGATGGGATCCTCGGCGAAGGGAAGTACGACGGCGGCGGCGGCGGAGTGCGGCGACGGAGGTCAACGAGGGGGTGCTGCGGCGGGAGTTGCGCCAGAGGTGCGGCCCAGTGAGGTGTGCGGTGTGTAAAAGCAGAGTGACTGGGAAATAAATATTTTAAGTGTAATTGATTACTAGGCATTTTTAGAAGATTATTTGTAGTGAGGTAAATATTGGAAATCAATAAAACCGTGTAGTAAAATTATTTAATTGGGCTATCCATTTATGAACACGGTAGTTTACCACACAACGAGATATTATTTTAATTTTTAATAAATCGTAACAATACTAATACATGTTCTTATAATAAATCATACATATTCACACACATTCATGCATATTCAATCTCACATTGCTGATACCAAAACTAAACCTGATCACCGTAGTTCAGCAAGTACCTGAATAGTGTTATCTTAAACACGGAAAGGGAATTATGAAGTCTGTTTGACTCGGGTATTTCATTACAGCTACGTGCAGTAGTTACAGAAATATATTTTGGTAATGCAGCTGTTTTGCGTTGAAGGATGAGCAAAGAACAATTTCTCTGAGAACGTATGCCTATACCATGACGTGAACCGAGGTACACAAATTCGTCAGCAAGGTAGGATGGGACCTGTGTCATTATTATTTTCTTAAGCAGTAAAAGGCAATGGAACTGTAGTATTTGGTTAAGTTTCAGCTAGGCAGCCTCTTGTAATATGGGGACATGTGCTCGAGACTATTTCAATTAAAAAAAAAAAGGACACACAGATTTTGAATAGACTGTAACCTTTTGCACTGCACCTCGGTTAAATCGCCATTAACAGTATCACTAATCAAAAATCGGGTTTTTGAGGGACCGAATTAAATATTTTTTAACGCTGGTCAGACAGCCAAAGTTTTTTCAGGCGTTTTATACCATAGACTTCTCTATTGGACCTTCTTGCGGTGTCTACTTTTAATTGGACGCTTGATCTTCCTCTTTAACGCTCGTCTCTGGTACCGGAACTTACAACTGCTGAAGGTCGTCTCGTCGTTTATTGCAGGATGTGGAAGCGAACCGAAGAATCTCGTTGTTGAAGTCTCTCGATGATATATTCACTACTTCGCTAAGGACGTAGAATGAATTGTAGTAGAATGGTGTGTCTCTTGCTATGATTCTCCGCACTGGTTAATGCCAATTGTGTATTCCGATAGGTTATTCGAAGCACAATATTCAGTTGGACGAATACTGGTGATGGTCAAAATCTTCCAACCACTGACTACTACCTTTCCAAGCATAATTTCAAATTAAACTTCACAGATGAATTTATCCCAGACCTTTATCAATCTTCCATTATTAAATAAGTATCAGTTCTGGTAGATAAATAATATTTCGTGGAATTTATGCTATTACACTTGAGTATAGCCGGCGATAAGATGTCTGAACTCTAGACAATGAGGTGTTCATATTCTATTCTCATGGCAGTAGGCAACATACTAAAAGTTCTAAAAATAACAACTGCATTATGCCCTTTATAGCAGGGTTAGAAAAAAAGTTTTGTTGTAAACCAAACAAACTCTTTTTGTTTAAATCAGGTTTTTTTATTACTTTACATATTTTTGTTCTCAGCATGTTCAAATGAAAGTCATACAACATTCCGCTTTCTGCCACTCATGTTGAACCAGAAAAAGTTATAACAGCAAAGAACTGAAATCCAGCAAATCTGCACATCTCGCTGGGACATCAGAAAGGGTATTTCCCCACAGGAGGATGATTATCCATAGAATGGGTGTTTCTCACAGAAAGATGATTTACAGTACAGTCGGGGATTTCCCACAAAATATGAATTTTTATTAAAATAATACATTTATTTCCTTTTTTTAACACTTTTGACTACAATTGACCAATAATTTAATTTTAGAAGAGTATTGGGCTGGGTATAATTTACAGCTTATTCAGATAGTTTAGATGATAAAATCTTGATTAGTATATTATTATTTGTTCCCGCAAGAAACATTAACGATCAAACTATTGTTATTAGAGTGGAATTAGACCTTTAATTAGAATTTATTAAGATATTCTATTTAACATATTTAAAAAAATTTGTTTTATATAAAAAACTACTTGAATTATACCATGGTTTAAACCATTGTGGTTGCAATCTGCCAACCCTTCCTTATAGAAACATTATTTTGTCCATTCGAAATTTAATCAACCAGACTTATAAAGAATAAAGACAAAAGAATGTAAATGTAATACACAAAGTGCCATCACAAACATAAGAAACATTTTGAAATTAAAATAACATTATTCCACGAAACACTGAAGTTAACTGCAACACAATATTTCTGTGGACGAAATTCACAACGAAACACAAAATGCCAGAGCGGTATCGTAATAAATTTACAGGATTATACCTTAAACAGTAGTAAGGGCAGGATACTGAAATAAACATTATGAAGGCCTTGGGGGGGTGGGGGGGGGGGGGGTAAATATCCTCAATTAGTTTGCTTCTGATACCTGTTTCGTCTTTTTCTACGTGATTTTAGAGGAATTTGTAATATAACAATTATTTGTTTAAAAAGCCTTTTCTAGTAAACAAGTTCCTAGTTAATGAATGGTTCTAATGTACTTAAATCATGTACTGGGAGTATGAGTTCAAGTGGGAATATGGTTTTGGATCAACCGTTCGTATGTAACCTTCGTTTAAAACTATTTTTTTAGTATTACATTTACAAATTTATGATTTGGTTTTCTCAAAACTCTGGAAAATCAGTTTTCTATGGTTTTGGTGAAACATAATTTTTATTTATTTAATGTATGGTGTACTAAAATGTTAAGTTTTAAGACGAAGGCTTTACATACTAACGGTTAATACGAAACATCATTTTATGCTTTTAGTAGGCTACTTGCTAGAACTGACATACATATTTGCCTTTCAGTTCATAAAAAAAGGTTTACGACAGTAAAACGGTGTTATATTTAGAATTTATTTAAAACAACGTGCAATAACATAAAATATTAGACGCAAAATAAGTAATGTAGGACACTGCCGCCTCAAGGCCCCGGACAACAGGTGCACAGGGCAACGCGACGCACGATGTTCTCCGGGTGCGTGCTCCGGGTAGGGGGAGGGGGTGACATGCCCGGAGTCCGGAACATCTCCTCGCCAACGACCCGGACTCCTGGCATGTCCCCCCCCCCCCCACTCCCCTCCTCGAGCAGCTGTTTCCGGCCCCGCCCGGCGCTCGGGGCAGTTTCAATTAACGGGCCATCGCATTGCAAGTGCTTCGACCGGCCTCCCCCCCCCTATCGGGGTCCCGCGGCTACCCCCCGGAAGCCCCCGCGCAGCCGAGCGATGTGCGCCTTACCCCCCCCCCCCCCTTTACCCTCCTGGTGCCTTGATAGGCATTCCACAGCTCTGGTGCGCTGCCCGGTCTGCAGTGGCTCGGACACGGAGACGGATTTCTCTAGCTGCTTCCACAGTGCACGGAAACGTAACAAAATGGCAATGAGATTGCTTTTTTAAGGTTACGTAATATTAATTAATTAAAAATTTGCATTATGCTTCAAGACCATAGCACTGGCAGAATTTACATTTATAATAAAAAATAAATCATAAAGTCAACATAGAAAACTTATAAATGCTTGTATGTACTTGAAACAATTTTTAACGTATTTAGAACGTAAATAAACATATCTGCCGCCGCAGCCAAGTACTGGGCTTCTATTGGTCGCACGGAGCAACGTAAACGGAAGAGCTTAGCATTGCCGAACTCCGAACGGGTTCTTCTCCGCCTGCGTGCTATTGTGGAAACTCTGTTGCGTGAGATCCGTCTCCGTTTACGTGATCCGTCTCCGTTTCATTGTCATTGTAGAACGGGCCTTAGGGCGACACTAGCTCATGCATCATACGCCTCACAGCCTCTATGCGCCTGGCACCCAACTAGTATGCGGTGTTTGCGTCGGTAACGCGCCTCGTTGGTGCTGCTAGCGATGCCCGCATAATTTATGCTGGAATACCACTTACAATAACGTGTTCAAAATTTTTCATACCTTACTACATACGTGAAAACACCCGTTTTAACCTTTTTTCAGTGTCCAAAAAATACATGTTAAAGATGAAACCGTGGAAATAAACTTGTATTGACAAGCGTAATGGCTCTTAAATATTATTCGTGATTAAATACTTTCAAGTAATCTTCGTTTGACGGCCCAGTGAGGCGGGACCTTAACTGAACGGCGTCAAGGCGTCAAACTCGCCGTCCACACCGTATCATCAGAGCTTGACATGGGTTGGGGGGGGGGAAGGTTGAGGCAAAGAACCCCCCACCACGTCCAACAGCGTCGCGCCGTGTGCGTTGCTACGTTTACGAACGGGTGGGTGGTCGCCAGTGTTGCCAGCCGAAGTCCACACAATTTGAGTACATTCACTTACCTCTACATACGGGTATTTTCGGGTACAAGAAATTCTCAGTTCGGTTGTCATTCGGTTACATAGCCTACACATGAAAACAAATTATTTCTGTCTTCTTTGATACAAATATAAAATGCAATGTTCTGTTAAAGCTCATGATAGCGTCGTTAGGTAGTTGGAAAAGAGGGGGGGGGGGGGGTTATAATGTAAACACATTGAATACTACTATTTCAGCCACATGAAAAAAATGGTATTTTCAGGTTAAAGGTTGGTGTAAAATTATTGTAAATATTCCTTATAATATAAATATGTCGGTTTACTTGAAACTACCTGCAACTTGAATGTATGGTTCTCCAGGGATCCTTAGGTATATAGCGTACTGAAGCAGTTTTCAAAAAAGCAGGGATGTTTAATGTCAGTACAATATGGTCAGAGCAATGACTGTTTTCCACCATAATTGGTTTTACATCCCAAGTGAATATCGTTCAATATTTTTTACTGTAAATTTTTCTTTTTCCTGAATTTGTGTACATTTGTGTACCCGAGCAGAACTTATTGGGTGCCGGGCACAGACATAGTAGTTTGGGAACGTGTTCCTAAATTTGGGTACGTCTGGCAACACTGTAGATCCAAAGAGGCGCTTCCTAGAGAGCATTAATAAAACGCTGAAACGTTCACTACACAAACACCCGACCAATAGCTCCCACAAAGCGGGGGTAAGTATTTCCAACATTGGTCGGCAGTTTTTTACCCGAAAGGGGGAAAAAAGGTAAAATGATTACTCCCCTCTCCTTTTTTGCGGTGATTTTATTTTTTTTTATAATGGGGGTGGGCATTTTGCAAAACGCTCCATTGAGCGGGAGAAGTTTCGGGATAATAAGTTTTTTTTTTATGTCAGGAGGCTCAAAGGGTTGGAAAAAAGAGGGGATAAAATGCCCGCCCTCCAACCGCATAAAGCTTGTTTGGCGGTCAAGCGACACTTGTTCAGCTTCCGTCTCTCTCTCACACTTTCCTCCCTCCCCCCCCCCCCTCATCATGTTATTCCGCGCGGCCCGGCAAAAAAAAGGGGGGGGGGGAGGGGATGGTGGGATGTAGAAGTTGTGCAGTGGTCAAGTGAGGGGATTCTAGATGTGGCTTTTCCCCAGAAATAACAACACCAAACGCATGTATAGTGCCAGAGAACTTATAAAAAAAATCTGTTCTGGAATTTTAATGTGGTCTAGATTGTCACCCCCTCCAAAAAAAAGTGTAGCGATCCAAATATTCCCAATTATTTTCTACCTCCAGGTTAGACTCCACAGTGCTGTACACACTGCAGGGAAGGCTGACGCTTGTGTTAGACATCTTCTGATCCGTATGGGATGAGCACGACAGTTAACCGATGATCCAATAACACATATGTTTGCAAGATATCGAGAAGGGGGGGGGGGGATTTACGACAATACACACATTATAGGTAAGGACCTGAAAATTTCGCGGATTAATTTCGTGGTAGGCTAGAATCCAAATACGTTTACTTTTTAATGATCCAGTGATTTAGCCACAGTTTATCTGAAGGACTCTGGGCCAGTGAAAATCCTGCATCAAAAGAATTACCGAATCAAAAGCAACCCAGTTAACAAGTTTCACGAGTCAGTAGCCAATGAGCATTTATGTAATGTTCCCGAGTGCATAGAGGATCATGGAGTCCATCCTATAGGTCACTGATATCGCGAATTTTTCCGGTCTCTAATTATAGGTTCGCTATTTATAACCAACAGCTGTTTCCGCCAATCAGCGCCAGTAATTACTAAGATTTTTAATACGTGAACGGAATGTACTAGAGACTAGCAAGCAATCACATTTTCCTGACGTAATATCTGTTATTTATTTTTAGAGGTACGGAAATTTCGCGGATTCATTTAGTCGCAAGATATAATGCAAACTTTTCGTACTCGTGAGCTGTGTCCATGATTGGACCGCAGTTATTTGGACACGCCCCTGTACGACCGTGAGCCAACGACGCCCAGCCAGGAGAGATGTGAGCGAATCAGGGGTGTCGATTAACAAGAAAAAAATTTTAGCTGATGAATCAGCAATTGTTTAAGCAAACTTTAGTAGAGCTATCATAAGACTTTAAATTTTAGCCTTGCGCCAAAACGAATTCGCGATTTTTCCAAGTGCCTACTTATTTTCTCGATTTCGAGCGTCATGACACGCAGACGACGCCACGTTGCGGGTAAGGCTTAAGGGGCCCGCCTACCTGGGCACACACACGGTGTGCAGAGCTTCAGGAAAAACAACGCGATTTCAAAACTACTCATGATATCCGAGTGGGGTGTGTTTACGAAAAGCATTTAAGTATTCGCTGAGGCCCGAAAAGTACTTTTAATTTTAGATCATGTTTTTAAATTGTATTTCTAGAAGAGTTAAAATGGCTGAAACGCATGTTTTCAGAGTAATTTTTAGGTGTAAAACAAGTGGTACAGATTCTTGAAAGCACTTAAGGGGCTTGCATTACACCTTTATCTTCATTTCCCCGTAATATAAAAATACGGTCACCGCACAAATTTCACAGTTATCAATTGACGACGAGAAGACTGCGCGCCAGTTCAGAGCCTTGAGCTTAGAGGCGATACCGCGCTAGAAATACCATCGAGCGTCGCGCTTATCATCCCGCCTCACTAACACACATACACCCCTGACGAGGCGGGCCCCTTAACGCTCCGGCTCTGAGCGTCCGACTCGGCCAATTACAATAGCGGGTCATCTGGAACGAAAGTCAGAAGTGTTTGATCGCAATCCCGAATGGCTGGACATGTGTGGCCTATTATGTTACAAACATTTCAGTCTGGATACTATCGAAGTAAATAATCAGACCTTGACTAACACGTTCAAGAGCATCATTAAAAATGAAGGTGTCGGTGGATGAATATAGACACGTATATTTCGCGAGAATATTGGACTGTTTGCTGGAGTTTTATCCACCACTTTGATGTTTTTCTCCATTAATTTTATTTATGGTATTTGTGGTATGTTTAGTATTAATTAATTAATTTGTACCAATTCAGGGCCACCCACGGAAAAAGGAAGGGGGGGGGGGGGGGGGGGCAGATTGCTTCGGGCCTCAAAATACTCAACTGTAAAGGCCACATCTAAAGCGAAATAAAAAAAGGAAGAGAAACTGTTGATTAACTGAAACTAACACTATTGTGTTATGCTATAATTTGATTTTAAGAGCTATCAAATGAAAATTTGAATATAATGTTTTTGTTTTTTAAATACGTTTTTTCAATACTGAATTTGTGATTTTACACATTTTTTAACGTTGTCGTCTTTTTTTATCTGTCTTGAAACATTAACCATAATTAGGGATAGGAAAAATTCGCGGGTTCATTTCGCGACAGGCTAAAATACAAATAGTTACACCTCGGTGCTGCCTCTGCTATTGGCTCACAACTCACCTGGATGACTCTGGGCCAATTAGAAACGCCCGACCAAAGCTTTATCGTATCACAGCCTGCTACGTTGGGACGTCTCACAAGACGGCAGCCAATGGGTGGGTGGCATTTGACCGAGTGTACGTAGAACTATGGAGTTCATCCTGCAGGTCATTGAACCCGCTAATTTTTCCTATCCCTAATTATCATTCCAATACATTTTCCTAAACTAACTACATACAGGTCTAGTGGTGTAGTTCTGTCGAGGGAGGTAGAAACTAGGCCCTGGGTTCCTCTTCTTCAATTTCAAGTGAATAGTTTGTAAATGACAAATGTGGTCTGATGGAGTACAAAAACTATTTTTTTTAGGGGAGGGTGCCACAAACCCAAACTCTGCCTCGGGCCACAAAATATCTGTGGGTGGCTCTGTGTACCATTGGGGAACTTTTATTAAGGTGGGCACATATTTATGGTGAGCCAATGGTCCTAAGTTAGATTCCCGGCCAGGCCGGAGATATTTCACTTTGAGGTTAAACTTCCCCGAGCGCGGGACTGGCATCTGTGTTGTGCCTTCACTCCACACTGCGGAAGGGAATAGCGAGCCACCGCAGTATCATGTCGCCCAGTTTGCCCTGGTCACGAAATGACCGTGCCTCCGCAGCGATGCTTCAGTGCGCTAGGACGTCGAACAGGAACAGCGTTCTTCTAGAGCTTCTTTGCAGTCTTCGCTCGGAAGCCTTAGAGAGTAACAACGCCGCGCGCTGTAGCGACGGACGTGGACGGGCTTCCGTGAGAAAACATTCATTGAATTTTTTTTAAATATTTATTTATTTTCCTCTTTTTGTACACATCGATTACAATTCACTGAATGAAACAGGAAAGTGTAGCACACACAAAAGCAAGCTTGTGTGTCAGTGCAGCTAGTCGTCACTTTAAACAATTAGCGAGATTTTGGCTAATTAAAACATATTAAAATTGGTAACAATTGATAAATAAATAAATAAAAATAACTTATGAATTTATAGTTAAAAAGAGCAACTAAATAAAAGAAAGAATAACATCGTTTCAAAAAATTCTGTGTATAAAAGACAAAAAAGGAAAGTAAAAGTATACAAATTAATACAGTATATAAAACTTTACTTAAATATTACAGAAATATATTCATCAGTTAAATTATTCATCCAAAGATTTGCATTTTTTTTTTGTTTTTTCAAATTTTCAGGAAGTATAACTACAATTTTTGAAAGCATTTATTCTGAAGTCTCTGTGATATTGTTTTATGAAGTAGAGGAATTGGTAAATTTATGTTCTGTCTATGCCGTGTTGGATAATTATGATCTACTTAATTTAACTTATTTTCCCTTTAATACATACTCGTTATTGCAGCTCTAATATACAATATTTTAATATCAAAAACTCTTAAAATTTGGAAACGTTCATTGTATTGGTAAGTAATTTTTTTAAAACGACTTGTAGAATAAGTTTTTGAATTGTAATAAGTGGTTTAATTGAGGTTAGCTCATTCCTCCGCAGGTTAGAATGCCACATTGTAGAATAGAGGGAAATATAGCAAAATAAAACATGTATAATTCTTTCAAGATATAATATAGATATTAGTTCAAAATATGTATATACCATTTTTCAAATTTTTTTAAAGATCTGAAACATTTTGTCCCATTTCAGATAAAGGTGAGCACTATACCTAAATATTTTATGTTTTGTACTCTTTCTATGACTAAATTTTTCGCAGTTGACGCTGATTTCATGACATAAATGATATTCAAGTTCATGTTGGATAGGCTGACCATAAATGTAGGCAGAGAATGTAATATATTGGTTTTTATTTATATTTAGGGAAAGAACACTATCATACAACATATATTCTTTTTTTAGTTAATTATTAACCGTTTCAAATACAGGAGATCATTTTTCAGAAGAAAATAAATTGTTAGTATCATCTGCAAAATAAACTATCTGCCCCTCTATGTAGATGTTACATAAATTACACACACATATATATGTATATATTAATATATATATATATATATATATATATATATATATATATATATGAGAAACAAAATCCCGCGCGGATTGTAACTTAGTCTTCTGAGGCACCGCACCTTACAGGTACAGACCATGGCGGTATTAGTCAATGGAGTGAGCGGCTGTTATACTAAAACCACTCTGGTCAGCAATTGTTTAGCAATATAAAACGCATCTGCATTATGGCTATATCTGATTGTAGGAAGAATTGTAAAATTGCCATCACGAAGCGAGCAGTCTTAAGACGCCAGCCTAGTCCGGGGTGTGTTCGCGTTAGTGCGGTGTCGCCTCTAAGCGCAAGGCTGTGAACTGGAGCGCAGTCCTCGTCGTGCATAGACAACGGTGAGATTTGAGTAGCGACCATAACATAACCTGTCTGGTGGAGAAATGAAGATACAGGTGTAATGCTAGTCCCTAGAATTTGTTTTGAAGAATCTGTACCAGCTGTTTCATGCCTGGAGATTATTCTGAAAACACGTTTTAAGTCATTTTAACTCTTCTAAAAATACAGTTTAAAAACGAAATCGGGAAGATATCAACTCATGCGTCTTTAGCGCATTCTTAAATGCGTTTCGTAAACGGACCCCAGTCGGGTATGTTAAACTGTTTTCAGATCGCGATTTTTTCTTCAGAAGCTCTGCACACCGCATGTGAGACAAGATAGGCGGGGCCCTTAAACAAATGTCTTAACGATAAATCAGCAAAGAATTAGCGTTATACTTCTTTATAACCATAATATATTTTGCAGTCCAGGTGGGAAAGGGGAGTTCATGCATAGTATCGTAAAAGTGCGCGCACAGGAACTATACAGACTCAAGGACCTTTCATTTAATATTATGTTTGGCCAATCAAGTGAATTTAATGTAAAATGTAAATATATAGTTATAGTTTAATGTTCTTAGGAGTTAGTTTGCATCATGCTACTCAGTAACAGCCATGGCAGAATTAAAGAATTTGAATCCTGCTCTTACATTGTTTGTTTAAAGCATCTCACACTTGCGGAATGAAAAGGGGAACTATATTTTGTACTGTCGCGTGCGGTGCGATCGTGCCACCCGCGTGAAGTTTGACCCTCCTTGGGGCAAGAGTGTGAGGATAGATTGTTGACCGCGGTTTTGCTGGAATCAAGCAACAGGGCGGTAACAGCGCGCATTCCATCGCATACTAAAATTTTACCCTCAATGCGCCTAAAGAAGTATAACACACACACACACATATATATATATATATATTTAAATGGGCACATCCTTCACCCATTGTGCCAGTTGGTAGCTTGCTTGCTGTTCTGAGGTCGCGGCTCATTTTGACCTAGTTAGTCTCGATGGTAGTGTCATAGTGCATGCTTACTGCAAGCTTGAAGACTTGTGGCAGCTTTATTCGTGGAGAATAGTTGGCTTCAATCAATCTTTTTGAAAGATAACATTTTTGCCATGACAATCTTGCTGTAGGCACGTCACTGAAAGCTCGTAGAAAGCATGAAATTGCAGGCCTGCCGTAAATTTGCTAGTTTTTTGTGGTAAGCTTGAACCAAGCCTATTGTGCTATCTGCGCAAACACGTCCGAATTTCGCAGTTCGTTCGTTCAACTTCGTCACTGCAGTAAAAAAAAAAAAATGCAAAATTGTTGGACTTACTCATATGCATGTCACTATTTTAGAGCAGTCTATTTTAATGTTGCTGACCTACCCTAACCAACCTTTCACCTTGGTTTGCGAAAAACCTACCCTCCCTAAAAAAATTAAGAATATTTTTGCGTGTATTTTAATAATTGAAAACTATTTTAGGTCTTATTTATGTAGGCTAACTGACCTAACATTACCTATTTTTTACTTAATCATCAAACAATCCTAAGATGCAGGAACATGGATTTTCCTGGTGTTTAACTGGGGGTAAGTTATCTTAAGTTTTTCTTTTGACAAGTTAATTGAACAAATACATCCGTGGGATTGACCAAGGGAACAAACTACTCGTTAAAAAAGCACAAAGGAATATGGTTTATGAATAATACCGTCTATGGCTTCCTCGGGATTAATTTTTTTTGTTTCAAATTCTTGCACTGAAAACTAGGATTTTGTTATAAATTCAGGCAGGCCTACGTATTAGTCACTCGTAAATTATACGTGTTCGCTTTGTCAGGATAACGACATAACGCCTGTATAGGTTGGTGTATCTGTGTTAGTGAGGGGTGATGATAAGCGCGACGCTCGCTGGTGCTTCTAGCGCGGTGTAGCCTCTAAGCGCAAGGCTATGAACTGACGCGCAGTCTTCTCGTCGTCACATGATAACTGTGAAATTTGAGCGGTGACCGTAACATTATATTGCGGAGAAATGAAGATAAAGGTGTAATGCAACTCACTTAAGTGATTTCAAGAATCTGTACCGGTTGTTTTACGCCTGAAAACTACTCTGTAAACATGCGTTTTAGCCATTTTAACTCTTGTAAAATTAAAGTTTAAAAACTTAATCCAAAATCAAAAGTACTTTTCGGCCCTCAGCGAACTCTTAAATGCTTTTCGTAAGCAGACCCCACTCGGATACCTTGAGTAGTTTTGAAATCGCGTTGTTTTTCCTGAAGCTCTGCGCACCGTATGTGTGCCCGGGTAGGCGGAACCCTCAACAGCCGCGGCTGTTTCCCGCCAGGTTGGTCCCGTGCCACAGTCGTGTCGCACGGCGACGAGTGCCGTCCTGCAGCCCGGGGGTCCTCCCTGTGGCGCTGAACCTGCGACGATTCTTATTGTATCCTTCTCAGTTTTGCAAATACCAACCAACCACCGCACATTTTCTCGCGAGGGCTGGCCGCCTCGCCATCTCCACACACTCGCCTGTCCCCAGCTGTCCGCCAATCGCCTTTCCTTTTTCCTGACGTCACACGTAGAGAGGTCCTAGTCCACAGAGTTCACTAACATAATTCCAAAGAACTCACTTCTCAGGTAGCCATCTTTTTATTCTTATTTTAGCCCAGCGATATAACTGTTAGCTACATATTTCAATAACTGTTTATGTGACATACATAATAATATTAATAAATACAAAATCAACGTATTAAAATTCTCATACACACGTAAAATACTAATTATATTGCTGCACACTTCACTTTAATAATATTAGGTTATTTATGTTTCAAAAAGGAGTTATTCAGGGGCAAGGAACTAGCCGAGTTCGAGAGAATTTGCAGCTTCACATACGTAGTACCTTACATCATTTTTTTTTCAACTGCTCCCCTAGTGTTTTATTTTTTGACGGACACATATATATTTCCCGAGCACACCGGGTCGAACTGCTATGCATGCCACGTTGTAACAATAGGCTCGGCCAGCGAAACCTTCTATGCAGCCCTCCCCCTTTTTACCACTCTTTTATTCGCGAAAATAAAAACTGTGAAACTCAGCGTTGTGCGGCCCCCACAGGCGTAT
This sequence comes from Bacillus rossius redtenbacheri, assembly GCF_032445375.1. Classification (NCBI taxonomy): domain Eukaryota; kingdom Metazoa; phylum Arthropoda; class Insecta; order Phasmatodea; family Bacillidae; genus Bacillus; species Bacillus rossius. Next base: position 301,946,537 of record NC_086330.1, on the reverse strand, counting down.
CGACGCTCGTTGTTCTCGGAATGTGCAGGGGATAAAAATAAATAACAGTTCCGGCTCTGGCTGCGCGCCGAGTGCACACGTGTTGCGCGGCTGTTTCCCCGCACGACTGGCCACGAGCTTGTCACGTCGTGTTGGGCGACGCCCCGCTGCCCCCGGCCGGCAGGAGGGGGAGCAACAATGGCGGCATTAGGGGCCAGGGAGACTGACAGCCCCCCTCGCTCACTCGCTCACTCGCTCCGCGCGCCGATTATTAACATTTCCATCACGGATGTGCTCGCAAGAATAACACGCGTGTCTCCCTCCCCCTCTTCTCCCCTTCACAGCACCCAACCCCTTCCCACCGCCCACGAGCACGTAGCTACTCTGCGGTTCATGGATGTGGGCAGGCACTACTCCACGGCTCATGCGAGGCAGCCGGGTTCCAACCACTGTCACCTTCAGGAAAGGTACAGTGTGTTTCAAAATTCGTGGTGCATACGCTAGAGTGTGTCAGAACGAAACTGTACAAGCACAAGTCACCATGCAATGTGTGATCGGCACTCAACAAGTGAAGCGCTAGAGGGCTGAGCTATGACATGAGAGAAACAAGACAGTAGGAGAGGAATGACAGCACACTCCTTGCACGCCTCCTGCAATCAGCAGAGATGGAGGAGAGACTATGAGAGGTTCTCTCTTCTGGCGCGAGTCTCTCTGTACTCCCTGTGCTTCCCTCGCACTGCAGCCCGCCAGCTGCCAGCCGTGAGGCAGTGGTAAGGCACAGGACTCGTATTACAGTCAGAGCTTTCAATCCCAGGTCCGTTGACCCTTTTTTCAGTTTTGCAGTGATTTCCCGTGTTCACTGCAGGCAGTCAAGAGCGGTTATAAGGTTCCTCGCTCTCTCTGCAGTCCGCGGCCTGTTCTTTCCTTGGTCGCCCTGTTCGTGTCTCCGTGTCTCTAGCGACCATGGTTGTCGAGAAGACCTGGAATCATGATGCAGAAAAAAAATTGCATATAAGATTATTTTAGAATTTTTTATTGTATTATTAATGATGAAAATTTGCAAGAGAGATGCGAAAGCCACCAGCGGTTCCTGTGGCGGTCTGGAGATGCAGCCCGCACAACAGAGTCGCTGCGCGGGCCGGCCTGCTCAGGTACTTGCAGGGGCGCCCGTGAGTTGGCATCTCAGCGTGCGGCGACAATGTTCCGTGTCCTGCGGTTGGCCGGTGGGAGGGGGGGGGGGGGTTGTTTAGAACGAGGCGACGCGTCCCTGCCGGAAGACCGCGGGATTATAATTAAAATACCCGACACTCCTTCCAGGGCAGGATTTCCCTTATTAGTTCGCGCGCTGTCCCGAAATGTTCATTCGACGCGGAGTTCTGTAGGATGGGCCAGTCCGCTCCCGAAAATGAAAACGAGATTTTTTTTCTCCTTCCCCCTCCCCTTTTTCTTCCCCCCTCTCCTTTTTCTTCCCCCTCCTCATGAGCCGAATTGAAGCTCGCTGGCTGAAACTCTCGGTGCAAAGTGGAGAAAATGTAATTCCCTCCACCCTTTTACACCACTCTACCAACCCCTTTTCTTTGCCCTCGTCTGTATGCTCTCCACGTATGCGGCGATAAAGTCCTCGGGAGATCTTCCAGCGATGGTGATTGCAACGTGGTTGCAATTATCGCGAAATTTTTTTTCGAGAGTATAATGTTCTATTCGCACGAATTCACATTCTCTTCGAAGAACCCGCTGTCCATAAAAATCGTTGCACTTACCGTACGGTCGCAGTGAAACTCAATACTAAAAAACTTATTTAATTTTGGAACGTGTCTTGAAAAAATATCATGGTAGAAATGACTATTGGATTGCCTATCATATCTTTGTCGATATTGGGGGAAAAAGTTTATATATAGTCTGTACGCTATCGTTCACCCGGTCGATGTCTGATTACAGATCCTATAATTTAGCGGCTTTTTACCACATCACTAACACTGTAAAAAATTTGTAAAATTAAGAGTAGCTACAAATATTCAAAAATTATATTTTAATCAGTGTTTCTTTTAAATAAATTTAAAGTTGTGTAATTTTACATAAATATTTCTAGAAAAACAAATCGTACCAAAATATTCTAATAAGTTGCACGAATGCACATTTTAAATTACAGAAATTAACATTTTGAGTTGCATATTTAGATGCACAAGAGAAAATATACATACAAAAGTGCTTAATGTATGACTTTACAATTTTTAAAATGTACTCTGTAGTTTTTAAATACACGTTATCCTAAAAAGATAATATTAGCTAAAGAAAAATTCAAAACAATCAATTACTTGAAAAAATTATTCTTATTACCAAGATCTTATTAAAGTTTTATATGCCTGCAGTTTATATGCCATTAGTTAATCACATATTTATGCTTGTTAATTTTATTTTAGATTATGAAATATATATATAGTCTTACGATTTATGATGTGGCGGAGAACTGGGTTCGTAAGGGATAGCCAAATTACGTTTTATTACAGTTTTATTAATTACTAATATTTACATTACTAATACAAATTGTTTGATCACAAGTTACTCGCACTTATAAAGATTTATTCGCAAGTCACTCAATATCTGTCAAGTTCCACAGCTCGCTGTGGAGCTCAACAGTGGTTCGCCCCTTACCACGCGCCTGTCCTCACACACACACAGCCTCGCGTCACTCAGTCGCACTCTCTCGATCCCGTCGCTCCGCGTCGCGCCGCTCTCGATGGGGTCTCTCACACACTTCGCCGATGTCGCTCTTCCCTTCACTCGCGGAACCTTCCGAACTCTCGGAACTCATTTGGAACTCCCGCGGAAGTCGGCGTCGCTGCTTAAGTACTCCTGGGTCGTCTTTCCTAAACCAACGAGAGCGGCTGTGACGAGCCGCGTCATCCCGAGCCGACCCGACGCCCGAAACATCGATAATGGCGACGCTTATTCACGCCACTCCACGCAGAGGCCTCTGTAAGCCCGGAATTCCCAGGCTGCTAAAGATGATAATAGCACGAGGTGGGTCAGTGCGCGGGGAACGGAGGGGTGGAGGGGGTAGCGAGGACCCTTGTAATCCGGCCAGGCACGCGTGGTATGCCTTACGACAATGGACGTCAGTGGGCGTGCGTGGCCGCCAGCACGCCCCGTACCTGCGTGCATCGCGGTCTTGTCTCTCGCATTCGTAACACTATATTTAAGTATGGCCGAGAGGTCAAGGCGCTAGACTAAGACCCCCTAGGTCGTGGGTTCGGTACTGCACCAGTTCATTTATTTCAATACAAGTGGTTGCATGGTTATTAGATATTAATAAAACTTTTATAGTGTGTTTAAATTTACTGAATACTACACATTAAAAATTAACTGGCATTATTTTTTAAATTTAAACATGCATTGCATATGTAAATTTCAATACCACGAAGAAAAATTACACCAAAAGATTTGACCTATTTTACCATAAATATGATAGCAATTGTACTTTAAACTTTAAATAAATTTTTATTGAATACAATTAAAAAAATGGAGGCATGTACTTATGTATGCGCGTTATAAACTATACATACCTAGCGTAGTAAAACACTAACATTAGTTTTGCTAGGAAATAATTAATAGAAATATAATTATTAAAGAACTGTAGAAGTGAAACTTCACAAGATAGAAGTATGAGCATGTTCAAGAATATGTGCAAGTATGCGAGTGAACAAGTAGGCGACTAAGCAAATATGCGAGTATGCAAGTGTGTGATTATGCAAGTTTGCTATAGTGGAAACCCGCAATCGAGCGCTCCACTCCTGTGCCCCCTTCCACGCTCTTGTGCTCTGATGACGCCGTCGCCTCCACTTTCCCTGCTGGTTGTAAAAAACATTAAAAATATTCAAGGTCACGCTCAAGCATCGCGTTTGCATGTATTCGGAATGCATCGTTCAAAATACGAAGACAGTAAAAATGCAAACCAAAACAAAATAAGTTTTAAGCAATTTCTATTTTAGATGTCGTACTACTGCATAGGCTAACCACTTAAGGGCATCCTTCTACCCAGGCACACACACGGTGCGCAGAGCTTCAGGAAAAACAACGCGATTTTAAAACTACACAAGATATCCGAGTGAGGCCTGTTTACGAAATGCATTGAAGAATTTTCTGAGAGCCGAAAAGTTATTTTGATATCGTATTACGTTTTTAAACTGTGTTCAAAGAAGAGTGAAAATGGCTAAAAGGCGTGTTTTCGGAATAATTTTTAGGCGTAAAAGAACCGGTACAGATTCTTGAAAGCACTTATGGGACTTTAATTACACCTTTATCTTCATTTCTCCGCCATTTAATGTTTCGGTCATGGCTCAAATTTCACAGTTTTCTTGTGAAGACAAGAAGACTGCGCACCAGTTCAGAGCCTTGCGCTTGAAGGCGATACCGCGCTAGAAATACCAGTTAGCGTCGCGCTAAACATCCCGTTTCACTAACACACATACCTACACCTCGACCAGAAGACGCCCTTAAACAGGAAAACAAATGACGATGTTGAAACGAAAATGTAGAAGCTCAAGTATATGCACAACAAATAACACGCAATCAAGCTGACATTGAAAGTAGCACACCTTGTAGCTAACCATGTTAAAATGTGTTCCAACTGAAATTTTGTTGCAAGCGAATGTATTTTCACAGTAGATCTACACGTGACCAGCTGCAATTGAGTTTCACGTTAAAATATTTAATAATTCACGTGAACGATAAAAGTAAGCAATAAAGTACTCAATAGATGTTTACAAATGTTAAAAACTGAGACAGAAAAAACCTCTGTATTGTCACATGTGATGAAGTTTCTTTCAAAAAATTGATAATTCACTTGAATGATTAAATTTGACAATAACGTACATGATGTTAACAATTTAAACAAACATGGCGACGAAAATGTCTTACCTTCTACTCTGTTCGTTATTCTCCTTCCAGCCTTTTTTTAAAAAACCCGCGCCAACGAACAACTTTCGTTACATACTTTACATATGTTACGTTAATTCCGTTACCTATTCAATTACGTTACCCCGTGATTCTGGTATTACTGTACCAGCTGTAAAAAAGTTTCTCTCCAAAAATTTCTTGTCAGCTGGTTTCCAAAAATTAATTTTTGTAGTATTACAATTTTTTTAAAATCTTTTTTTTAGTCAGCTGTGGCCATGGGGACCCATATCAACCCCGGAAGAAATAATTCGTTAGCGTCTTTATCAGCATAAAACTACTCTGAATGGACGCAGCAAGGAAATATCTCTTGAAAAGTTACGAAGTAAGCGTGGAAGGTAGCAGAAAGCTATCTTCAGTACTAATGCTTATATTCAGCCGACATACGTATGCTGCAGGGTTATCACCCTCACCCCAATATTCGAATAAATTCTCTTTACAGCAGTCAAGTTTTGTGGTGGTTGCATAACCATGTACCATCTTGAATACTGTCTCTATTATTTGCTATAAACTAAAGCTCAGCTTTAGTTGCAAATGCGTATACCAGTCTTGGGAAGCACTTCAGACCATTAGTTGTAAGTATGGTTTTAAAATATTTTTTTCTGATGAATCTGAGGCCTATTTATTCGGACACATTCTGTATAGCGATGCTGTTTACTAAAGCTGTATAGTGAAACTGTGTACTGAATGTATATAGTAGAAATGTGTACCGAAGATGTTTAGTGACGCTGTGTTCTGAAGCTGTGCATTGAAGCTGTATAGTGAGGCTACATAGATATGCTTGTACTGAAACTATATAGAGTAGCTGTGTACTGAAGCTATATAGTGAAGTTGTGTACGGAAGCTGTATAGTGAAGCTATGTACTGAACGTATATAGTAGAACTGTGTACCGAAGATGTTTAGTGACGCTGTGTTTTGAAGCTGTGCACTGAAGCTGTATAGTGAGGCTATATAGATAAGCTTGTATTGAAACTATATAGAATAGCTGTGTACTGAAGTTATATAGTGAAACTGTGTACCGAAGTTGTATTGTGAAGCTGAGTATAGAGCTCTATTGTGAAGTTGTATACTGAAGCTGTATAGTGAAACTGTACTGAAGATATATATTGAAGTTGTGTACCGCATATAGTGAAGCTGTGTACTGAAGCTATATACGTAGTTAAGCTGTGTAATGAAGCTGTACATTGAAGTTGTACTGTAGCTGCATAGTGAAGCGTCCAAAGGCATGCCTCTGTAATGCGCACGACACCACCCGCACACGCCACTGTTCTGCCTAGGTTCTGCCACACCTTTGTCGCGTCGACTCGCGTATCACTGCGCCTTTTGTCTTTCACCCCTTCCTGGGTTCCATGCCGGCACCCCTCCTGCCTTCTCTTGCTACTTTCTGTTTCCTTCCCCGACTCTTCGTCCATTGTGTGACGAGCCCATTTATTTACACCGCCACCTTGGTTTTTTCAAGCTCGTAAAACTTCGCGCCTCGCGCCCGCATTACTGTCCCCGACTTGTGAGTCGTTTCACTTCCACGAACTAACAAGCGAATCTTTGCGTTTCAGTGGAAACATTCCAGCCGGGAAGTGCAGCACAGCAAGTCTTCCATGAAGTGTGCGAGGAAGGCGAGTTTGTGAATCGGTAGGTTTCATTTCAGGCGCATTCACAACACCACACCTATGTGACTATTGTTGGTAGAGAAGTTAAGGCGATACAGAATTTCTTACGCTTAACCACGTTTGCTAAAACAACCACCGTTGCATTTGCTATTGGAATTAATAATTTAAAATTAACAAAGGTAGAGTTGAGGGTTAAATAAGTAATATGCTGGAAAACAAACTTTAGTGTATAGTTACATATATGAAAACATGAGTTAACATTAAAAACATACAAATAAAATAATTTACGAACAACATTTAATTAAGTGTATTCATATACCTGCTGCAGTTAGATTTCTGTTAAAATATCGAACGTTGCCAAACTAATTAAAGAATGAGGAAATGACTTTACATAACATTCACACGAAGTTCGTGCAGTAGGTAAGCCGTATGTGATCAAGCTGAGTATGTGTTCCGAAGATACTTCTTCAGTCTGTGTTTGAAGATAGCTAAGTTAGTAAATTGCCGTGTAGCCTGGGCCGGTTAGTCCCAGAGTCTGCTGCTCGTGGTTGGGAGAGATACCGATTGAGATTAATATTTATTTAGGCCTATATGGAATATTTAAGAAAATGATTCAATCTTATTTTAATATTAATATCTCCTGCTTTTTTAATAAATTCATCTCTTGTATGCCTTGAACATATTATGCTAAAATAAAATTATATGGGCTTGTATTAAATAATCATTAAAACATATTTAAGTAAGGTATTGTTGCTAACTACAATTTATAATATTTATTTTAATCGCTACACCTATTGTGTAAATTTAATTATAAACGTAAAAACCAAGCATTAAAAATTCATTATTTGAATTTTGTTATTTATTGTAAGAACTTATTTTATGTCTCTTACACTTAACCATTCATATATTTAAAAATAATTATAAACAAACTAATGTTATTTTATTAATCTAATTTAAATAAAAACAATTACCAATAATAAAAATAATATTAAAAAGACCACAGTACAATACGAACTAAATAATCAAATTAGTAGTAAGTTAAAAAAAATACGTTTGCAAACATCTACGATAATAATTCTAATTTGATGTAAAAGAAATTAAAAACTGAACTAACAAGAATTGGCACATTATTACAGACTAGTACATGAAGTAGGTAGTAAAAAAATTCAATGTCTAAATTTTTTAATATTAAGTTTAATAAAATTGTTTTTGTCATAGTAAATGTAACGAAAATTAACAAAGACGTGACTATGCTGAAAATACTAACTAATAATATGCTGATGCGCGGCCCACGTGTAGTTAAATATAGTAAATATAAACTTTAAAAACATAAACATTATGAACTCTCGCCTCCCGTGCGCGTGTTTGCCATGAACTAAGCTACATTGTTTCATTGATTACGTTTTAACAGCTTCCTACAGACACAGTACTCCATGGATCAATTTTCAAATAGCCGGAAGTGGGGTTTCACCTGTAATTTGGAAGCCGCGGGAAAGTATTTTCATATTAATTGTTAAGTGCGTTTTTATTAAACTCTTTATAATATACGTCAGTAATTTCTACGTAACTTTTATTTAGCTTTGTTGTTTATTGCGATTGTTACGTTAGGCGCTTTGCCGCCAAATCTGGACCAATCCCAGTAAGGCGTCGGTACGCCGGCGCCGGCATGTTAACGCCAGATCCCGTTTCTTCGGGGAGTTACTCGTGCCTCCACGGACTGAACCTGCGACACACATCGGTGTATTTATGCTGGGTAAACTTAGAAATTTTGTAATAACAACTGGCTTTGTTGTAGGCCTAGAGACGTGCAGCGTCTTATAGCCAAACATTCAATACAGGATAGGCTGGGCTGCGTTATAGGAGTGTGCGCGTGTGTGATGTGATGCAACAATAGCCGTAAGTAAGTCGCTACACCGGCCGTCCTACTGGTGTTCCCTATGCTGGGAGCTTTTTCTACCACGGCGCACCCACCGCTGGTAACAATTCCTTTTTACGCCATTAGAGGTCATAAACGCAACCATATAATTTTCCCGAGTTACTATCTGTGTCCAATTGGCATTTTGTAAACAAGCTATTGTTCTTCAACACTGCGAATATCAGTCTAGTTTAGCCAAGTGGTTCTTTGAATCGACTTCGTGCCTACAACTGGGTTACTGATAGCCGGAAAATTTATAATATCCAAAACTAGAACCCTGAGAAACTTTGTAACGTGAAGACTATAGTTTTGTGATGATACTGTTTTTGTGTGTCTGACTTAACTTCCAATTTTAATTTGCTTTCGTCTCACACAGACTACTTATCCTTGTTTTATGGAAGGACTGAACTATAGTGTTCTGTTTACAGCTTTAACGAGCCTTGTTTACACTGTTAGCTGAAAACTATCCATTGTTATTGTTTCGTCTTTCATAGGTTTTGCAAGCTACCGTGATAGCTTTGGTATTTGTTTACGTTTGATAACGTATAACTCTGGAGCCGTATAAAAATCATTTTAAAAACATCAGTATTTTTTTATTGTAGATATGCATCCCAGTCTCACTCAAGGTTTTGTCACAAGCTGTTGGCAAGTGTGTGTTGTTTTTGTTGATTTTTATTGCTATCGCAGTATTTGGGTTTTACGTGGATGAAGTGGGTTGACTGCTGTATCAGAATCCAGTGCACTGCCGAAACCACAACACGAACAGCAGTATACAAAATACTAACCTACCACTACTGTATTTTGCAACACAGCACCCACACCGAGTGGCAGGCTGCACACTCGGCCATATGTACCATAATAACACGCTGCTACCACCTCATCAACACGAGCACTACACAGTACAGTCTCTAAATAATCATTCTCGCATATAGTGAGTTACACACGTTTCTGATACCGCAGCTCAACCTGGCCATGACAGTATAGTAAATACCTGAAATAATTTTCTTGTATGGTAGTGAGTTAGTTACGTCAAAAAAAAAAAAGAAACAGGAAAAGTTAATTCACGAAAAGCGTGACCGTGTGCGCGCGAGCCGGGGTCACGTGGTGACAGCCGGTGTGCGACCTTGAGTGGCACTGCTCTCCGGCCGTGCTCGCAGCAGATAGCAACCAGTACCACCACTCGCGCACATACATTTAAAAGGACATAAATTTATTTTCAGGTGAAAGATATAAATCAAACAAGGAACTACCAAAATTCTTAAACTCCTGTCCGACTGTCAAATTTTTGTGTCTGACTAAATTTACATCAAAGTTCAAAAGGTAATGTTAAAAGAAAATATGACTTGCAATTTTCTAAGTCAAACAAATGTAGACAAATAACCGCAAAGATTTGACTCAAGTAACTCTAAATGTTCAATATTTAACTTAGCCCTAATTTAAAATTTAAATAATGCGTTCCATTGTTGGATAAAAATTTTGTACATTTTGTGATTTTTGTACCTTTTTTAAACTTTAAATAGGATTGTTTATTTATTACATGAAATTAATACTCGTTGCGTAATTAAATGAATTTTATGAGATCTTTAAAGGATACTGACACATTATAGCATTTTCCAGATAAATTACTTTACATGCGACATTCACATTAACATTATTTCCTTCTTATAACCTCTTTTATCACCCATGTTTCTTTCGCAATTTTAAAGACTAGATTTGACAATAAACTTCAGCCATTTTCGTTTTCTCTGGGTAAGATTCTGGTTGGATAACTATTATATTAATTAACCGGGAGGCGCCATGTTGTTGGTCTCAACAGTCGTTACGCCTCAAGATGGCCGACAGAAGGCGAGCAGGGCTCCAGGTGTCGTGCCATTTGCAAACAGCTCGAGAGTATTTAAGAACCATCGCATGTTTCTATACAAATTTCGTTACATTTTTTTTCGTCCGTAACGTATAGGTATTTATTTAGACAGTGAAGAAGGTTAAAATGAGGGTTTTTCACGGACATCTTTAGGTATGAAATATTCTACTACACTCAGTGTTGTGAGTGATATCTGCAAGTGCAGCTAGCCTCGCTCTCTAATATCCCAGTATAAAAAAAACATGGTCACCGCTGCAAGTCTCACAGAGGCGCGTTACTGAAGAGGACACAACACGACAGTTCTGTGCCTGGCGCGTAGAGGCGAAGAGGCCTTGTGATGCGCGAGTCAGTGTCGCCCTTAACGCCACCGCGCTTCTAGAGCTCGTGCACCCGACAGGCGGCAACCTTAACAATTTTTTTGTTGTTAAATATTGAAAATTGGCTTTCGTTAAGGAAGAGATATCACATCACGAGATTTTCAGATATTATTAAACTTTGTCTAGTGACAGTAATATTTATTTTGTAGTCATTCCACGAAATAAATTTAAGACTAAATGCAAATGAACTCACAAGGTAAATGATTTGTAGAGCCAATCACTATTAACTTCGTGCATTCCACTAAGTCACACACTATCCTTCAACTAAACCAAATTTTGAAAATATACGAAAGAAAACAGTCATTACCTAAAATCTGTTGAAACCAAAATGGCGTTTCGGTTCCTAACCGTTAAAGATGCTGTCTACCAGAGCTGTCAAACGCAGTGTATAAATTATTTTTTCACTAAAAAATAAATTATAATTTTTGTCTTATTTGTTTAAATTAAATAAAAAAATGTAATTACATCATGGAACTATTAAAAAAGTATATATTTATACTTTAGTTCGGCATGATTACGATTATGTAATTACGAAAAAATTGCCTTGTAACATGAATTAAACACTTTGAATAAAATGTTATTTAATAACAGTAGAAGCTTTATTCACTGCAAATATATATTGTCTAAAAAAATCGGTTTCAGCAACATTATGGATATTTACCTATTTATACTTATAATTTGTCTTTAAAAAAAACATTTGTTGTAGAAAAAAAATCATTTTCATAGCACATGTAATCACCAGTCTGTTTTATAGCTGCACAGTATTCACGAGCGTTTCCTCTGCAAGAGACTGGGAAAGAGTAAACTGCCCCGAGTAAACTCGTTAAGGAGGCTGCCTAGTCAGGGGTAAAATCTGTGTTGTTGAGGCGGAATGATAATACCGACGCTCGCTGGTGCTGCTAGCGCGGTGTCGCCTCTAAGCGCATTGCTGTGGACTCGCGCGCAGTCTTCTCGTCGTGCACAGGGCAATTACGAGATTCGAGCGGTGACCATGACAGTACATGGCGGAGAAATGAGGATAAAGGTACAATGCAAATCCCTTGAGCGCTTTCAATAATCTGTACCGGGTGTTTCATGCTTAAATATTACTCTGAAAACACGCGTTTTTAACCATTTTCAAGCTTCTAAAATACTTTTTTTAAAACGAATTCTATAAACAGAAAACTACTCATTCTCCCTCAGCGTATTCTTAAATATATATTTTATAAACTGACATCAGTCATGTATCTTCAGCAGTTATCAAACCACGTTTCTTTTTTTCTGTAGCTCTGCGCACCGTATGTGTCTTTAGCAGCGTCCACCTCGCTTCCCACATCCGCGAATGCATTGTTCAAGTTCTAACACAGTTCAGGTCAGTTCTTACAGGTACAGTTTTTGGCCTCTAAAAATTATACTAGCCAACTTAAAAAGTAAAAAAAAAAAAAAGTCCCAAAGAAGGTTTTTAGCTGAAATAGTAGGGTCATCGAAATTGTTATCGTAGATGAAGAATTGAATTGATACACAGGCGTGGCATCTTAAAATGTTCAGAAAATTAATTTTTTTTAGAATTAGCTTAGAACACGTCAATAATGGCGCCATCTTATCTCTGGTGATGTTCTAGACGGTATTCAATCTCGTCACGTCTTCTAAATCGTTTTCACAGTTGCAGCTGCAATTGCTGTAGCCTCACGGCCACACAGGGTCACGGGAAAACTTTACTTTTTTTTTCTGTGCGAAGAGGTTCAAATCATCGTGTTCGCCGAGAAGATAACGAACGTCCAGTACGTTGAAAAGAGTTGCTGCAGCAATTGCAACTGTGGCCGTGGACGCGATTCAGAAGACGTGGCAGGAGAGTGAATACCGTATAAACATCGTCGTAGCTGAAAATGGCGCCCATGTCGAAGTTCACTGAGCTAAATATAACACTTTAAACATTTCTGAACAGTTTAGAATCCTGGAAATCCTTCTCGAAGATACTTAACTTTTACTCAAAATTACTAACTTATTAATTTATTACAGTCTACTTAATTTACTCCCTTTGCTACGTAATTACGATATTTATACGGGCATTTATTTATTGAAACTTTCTTATAAACCTTTTAAAATATGTATTTGTTGATTCGATGTTTGATATGTTGATATGTATATAAGCTATAAAAATAGATTTTCAAATAGCAAATTTCTTTGTCTGGAAGCACGCGAGAGTAGTATAGGAATGGCGGAGCTGGCACATGGCGCTGGCGCGTGGATTGTGATTGTCGGTCCGCCATCTTGGATTGTGACGTCACAGCGGCCATCTTGGATGGTTGTGACCTTGACCTTTGACCTTGACCTTGAATTTGATCCTCAAAAATCGCCAAAATCCGCCAAAATTGGGCAAAATTTGCCCAAAATTCCTCAAAATTCGCCAAAATTTCCATTTCTGTGGAAAAAAGTTCCACCAAAAAATCTCAAAAAATTCCTCAATTCGAAAATCAGGATTTCGAAAATCCTCAAAAGTCGTTTTGCCCTAGAAAGAACCCTAATTCCTAAAACTGGCTTAAAACTCCTAAGAGATAGCCGCTTATAAGCCATTTCTAGGAATAAGGATACCATGACCGCCATCTTGGATTATGTCGTCACCGATGCATTTTTCGTTACGGCCGCCATCTTTAACTTTTTTATTTATTATCCGATTTAAACGAATTTTTTTTTAAAATTTATAAAAAAATTCAAATAATAAAATTTTAATAAAATATTTATAAAAATCATACATTAACGACACGGAGTTCGGAGTCCTCGGTTCGAACCCGGTGAGGGCAAAAAAAATTAAAAATGGCGACAGGCTCCTTCCTTAATGGTGGCTGCAGGCAGACTGACTCCCACCACTTTTCTTAAAGCAGATATATCGTCACCTAGTATGACGTCATGTCCAACATCTTGTCTTCGTTGCTGGAAGCCACCATCTTGTTTTCGTCGGCGAGAGTGCGCAGACGCCATGTTAGTTTAGTTCTTATCCGCTAGAGTGCAGTAATCATTTATTACTAAGGTGCCCACCATCTTGAAATTTGGACGCCATATTGAAAATCCGTAATTATTTAGCTAGAAATTCGGGAAAAATTTCTAAATTCGTTAAATAAATCACTCATTAATTTACATATTGATTCGATCCACTCCTGTCCTTGGTTCGATACTTGATCGATGCAATAATGTTTAATTTTATGTAAAAAATAATAATTTCAATAAACCATGTTCAACATTCGTAAAGAGACTCTAAATCCTCTACGACCACCATCCTATCAGACATCAAGACCACCATATTGGAAATGCGTAATTTTAATGCTAGAGATCCGGGAAAAAGTTCAGAAATCATTAAATAAATTTCCGATAAATAAACTGATTTATTAGATCGACTAAGGTCCTTGGTACGATCCCAGGCCGATACAAAACAACTTTAATATTTTAAAAAAGCACCACTAAAGTGTAAGGTTCGAGGAATTAAACACCACAAGTTCTTTTACAAACATAATATTTATTACATAATTTCTATTCTACTACAGGATCACTTACGAAAGCCAGCAATCTTATAATCATTTAGTTCCGCAGCGGTGTGAAATGACTAATTCTTAGCTCCAATCGGTTTATACTAGACAGAGTCCAGCCAGAACCTTTACAGACATAGTCCACCTCTTCTTGACAGAGTTTCTGGATACCGTTTTTAACAGTTTGCTTCACATCGTTAGAACTGTAAATTACTGCAGCCGATGTCTTGAATGCACACTTCTTCACTTTGTCATCGAACGGATATGGCTTTCCATATATACAGTCCAACCACAAGTTATATTTCAAAGGTCCGTTTGTTGCTACATCATCAGTAAGCTGATTGATTATCTTCTGTCTGATATCGTCAAGAAAATTACAAATGTCCTTCGACTCACCGAACGTATTTAGATAATAGTAGTCTTTCAAAGTTCCACGAAATGCAGACTGCGCCAAGTAGAAGCCATTATCGTTCACTTGTAATGCTCCGAACACAGTCTTAGGTTTAGTTCCATGTTCAGACGTCATAACAATCGGTTGCTGGGCATCTGTTTTTTTGGTTGTACGCTTTCGTGTCTCCAATCTAAAGCGAGGAGCCGAAATGTCGGCAGGTAGTTCAGCAGTAGGAGCACAGACTCCACCTTTACATTTTTTCGCATGATGTCGCAAACTGTCAATTCGAGTAAACCATTTAAGGCACTCATCACATCGAAACTTCATGCGAGAAGGATTCTTCGAGCATTTGCTCCGCTCATGTCTTCGTGCATCATGGGAAAATGCGAACGACGTATCACAGTAGCTGCAAGGATACCGTGGTGATGAAGACGATCCTTTCAGACCCGATCCAGATACAGACATTGCAACAGTAGTACCATTTCCAGGCATTCTCTTATGCACATCGATGCATCGTTGTTGCGCCGAAACCTTTACTTTCTGCCGCACAGCAGGACCTTTGCATGCCTTCATGTGTGTTTTCATATTATCTTTTCTGGCAAACTGCTTATGACATTTCTCACAAACAAACATTTTACGATATAGGTTCTTGGCACATTCGCTCCTCTCGTGTCGCCGGGCATTGCTGTTGTTTGAGAAAATCTTGTCGCAGTAACAGCACCGATGTTCGCTAGTTGTCAAATCAGCATCCATTGAAGTCTCCATCGAGGTCGTATCGTCGATCGTCGTGGTTTCCTGCACATCCAGCTCAGTAGTCATTAAGCTATCTTCTGCTGGTGGTATCACATCTGTTGAAATCTCCTCCAATGTCGACGTCGTCGTCGTTGCCAACGGGATCTGCTCCACCATTGTCGTCGCTGACGTCAAGGTTCCCATAGACGATGGTACAACGTCCATCGAGTTCGGCGTTAAAGTCGGTAAAGATGCCATCGAGTTCTCAAGAACAGGTAATTACACGACTTATGCACCAGATGAAATAATCTAGGTGATCCTTACACCGTCGACGACAGTAACAAACTGAGCGACCTGCTGTCTAGGACTCGCTTATATACATGCACCGGATGGAATAATACGCAAGTCAAATCAAGAACCATTTACTATAATACTAGAGTCAAAACAACATGAAAAATAGAAGGACCATCAACGAAAAGGCAGCACATTTGGAAGCACCGACAACGAAAAGGCAGCACATTTGGAAGCACCGACTACGAAAAGGCAGCACATTTGGAAGCACCGACTACGAAAAGGCAGCACATTTGGAAGCACCGACTACGAAAAGGCAGCACATTTGGAAGCACCGACAACGAAAAGGCAGCACATTTGGAAGCACCGACAACGAAAAGGCAGCACATTTGGAAGCACCGACAACGAAAAGGCAGCACATTTGGAAGCTCCATCAACAAAAAAAAAAGGCAAAAAGGAAGCACAAGTTACGAGATCTATGTCTTAGTTAGAAATCAGAATACAAGAAATAAAAACATTAAATTCTTATAATTTAAATTATTTATTTTATTGCTTTACACTATACAAATGCACGTAAAACAAGCCATTATTGTATGTAGCCAGCATTCCTCAGTTCCTTGAGTATGAAGGATATTTCTTTGATGCACGAATAGTTTCCTGCACAAAGCGAACCATGTAGAAGTCTTAGCCGGTCAACCAATATGTTTGGATCTTTCCATGATGTGTAATCATTCTCTTCTACCACCATCTTCCTTGCACCTTTATAATTATTATGATCTCTGGTGTCTTCCGTTTTACCACCAACCGCAGGGTAACTTTCATGTTTGAGACGGTGATCATTACAAGCTTGATCAGATTTATTTAATATATCACGTCGTTTCCATCGTTTCGGTCTCAGGACACCGCCACATTCTTCAATCTTGGCAGCTTTAGGTGCTTCATCATAGTCTATGTCTTTGTAAACAGCCTCAGAGTCACTGTAACAATCACCGTAGAAGGAATCGTCTTCACCCAATTTACCGTAATAATTCGATGTTGATGATGTTGAAGTGTCTTCATCGTCTTCATGCTTCCTTTTTAGGAGTCCATCATTTTTACAAAGTAGGAAAGATCTACTTGAATTCGGCTGGAATATATTCTCACTTTTCACGTTAAGGATTCTTCCATTGTCTTCATTCTTCCGTAAATCATCAACCTTCTTCAATTTAAGTTCTTTGTCGAGATCGGAAGAGCCAAGAAAATTATTGTCGTAATGCAGATCACTCTTCCTTAGGCTAGTAGATTCATCGTTGTCCTCTAGCTTGTACGCAGGCTTGACGCTACAAGTTCTGCCATGTCTTTTTAGGCTCTCTCTCCGCGTAAACGACTTGCTACATCGAACACAACTTATCATATTGCGCAGTGGATTTTTAACACAGTCATTCTTCTCGTGTTGTCTTTTATTCTTTCTCAAGATAAACTCTTTACTGCAAAACTTACACCTATGTTCTTTCGATACAGCGTCAGATCCCAAATCGGAATTCATATTAGTTACTGAGACTAATGCCAGATACCAATTGAGTGTTTTAAATTAGATTCAATACTTAAATAGAATTTTTTTCATATTTCATCAGCGAGAATTAATATATCTCATGCAAAAGTACTTTATGCATGTAGTTCTGCTTTTCAACAACAGATGTCGCCACATGTTGCTTGCAGGTAAATAATATTTAGTTCTTTTATGCGGGATGCGGGATGCTCACTAACGATCGCAAAAGAAGGATGGCTTCGCTAGACTCCAAGGAAAAGGAAGTTCGTCTTGCATGTTGGTGCTCCACAGATGTCTCATGGCGTAATATTAATTTGACTGAGTAATGATATTTTTTAATTCCACCTGATAAAAATATTGCAAGTTTTGATTTAGTAGCAGAAATTATCGAATTAAATGTAACTCCAAATAAAATGACATGTCTCATTAGTCAAAAAAAAGAATCCATGCAGACAGCGGTTTCTCAGAATAGTCAGAAACACTAAGAAACCACAGGAATGATTGCAAGAACACGGGAAAAACCATCAAAATATTGACAAGAATAATCAGGAGCACACGGAGAAAACCATCATAATATTGACATGGATAATCAGATGCACTCAGAGAAAACAACCACAGGTTTTCTTTCATATCATAAAATTACAGGAAAAAAAAAATATTTATAAAAAATAAATAAAAAAAATTTAAAATGAAAAAAATTACAAAAATACATAAATAGATTCTGCTAGCTTGTGAACTTCTCATTGTGTAACAAAGATAGAGTTCCAGTACAAGCCAGAATTTTATGTATTTATGTAATTTTTTTCATTTTAAATTTTTTTTATTTATTTTTTATAAATATTTTTTTTTTCCCTGTAATTTTATGATATGAAAGAAAACCTGTGGTTGTTTTCTCTGAGTGCATCTGATTATCCATGTCAATATTATGATGGTTTTCTCCGTGTGCTCCTGATTATTCTTGTCAATATTTTGATGGTTTTTCCCGTGTTCTTGCAATCATTCCTGTGGTTTCTTAAAGTGTTTCTGACTATTCTGAGAAACCGCTGTCTGCATGGATTTTTTTTTTTTTGACTAATGAGACATGTCATTTTATTTGGAGTTACATTTAATTCGATAATTTCTGCTACTAAATCAAAACTTGCAATATTTTTATCAGGTGGAATTAAAAAATATCATTACTCAGTCAAATTAATATTACGCCATGAGACATCTGTGGAGCACCAACATGCAAGACGAACTTCCTTTTCCTTGGAGTCTAGCGAAGCCATCCTTCTTTTGCGATCGTTAGTGAGCATCCCGCATCCCGCATAAAAGAACTAAATATTATTTACCTGCAAGCAACATGTGGCGACATCTGTTGTTGAAAAGCAGAACTACATGCATAAAGTACTTTTGCATGAGATATATTAATTCTCGCTGATGAAATATGAAAAAAATTCTATTTAAGTATTGAATCTAATTTAAAACACTCAATTGGTATCTGGCATTAGTCTCAGTAACTAATATGAATTCCGATTTGGGATCTGACGCTGTATCGAAAGAACATAGGTGTAAGTTTTGCAGTAAAGAGTTTATCTTGAGAAAGAATAAAAGACAACACGAGAAGAATGACTGTGTTAAAAATCCACTGCGCAATATGATAAGTTGTGTTCGATGTAGCAAGTCGTTTACGCGGAGAGAGAGCCTAAAAAGACATGGCAGAACTTGTAGCGTCAAGCCTGCGTACAAGCTAGAGGACAACGATGAATCTACTAGCCTAAGGAAGAGTGATCTGCATTACGACAATAATTTTCTTGGCTCTTCCGATCTCGACAAAGAACTTAAATTGAAGAAGGTTGATGATTTACGGAAGAATGAAGACAATGGAAGAATCCTTAACGTGAAAAGTGAGAATATATTCCAGCCGAATTCAAGTAGATCTTTCCTACTTTGTAAAAATGATGGACTCCTAAAAAGGAAGCATGAAGACGATGAAGACACTTCAACATCATCAACATCGAATTATTACGGTAAATTGGGTGAAGACGATTCCTTCTACGGTGATTGTTACAGTGACTCTGAGGCTGTTTACAAAGACATAGACTATGATGAAGCACCTAAAGCTGCCAAGATTGAAGAATGTGGCGGTGTCCTGAGACCGAAACGATGGAAACGACGTGATATATTAAATAAATCTGATCAAGCTTGTAATGATCACCGTCTCAAACATGAAAGTTACCCTGCGGTTGGTGGTAAAACGGAAGACACCAGAGATCATAATAATTATAAAGGTGCAAGGAAGATGGTGGTAGAAGAGAATGATTACACATCATGGAAAGATCCAAACATATTGGTTGACCGGCTAAGACTTCTACATGGTTCGCTTTGTGCAGGAAACTATTCGTGCATCAAAGAAATATCCTTCATACTCAAGGAACTGAGGAATGCTGGCTACATACAATAATGGCTTGTTTTACGTGCATTTGTATAGTGTAAAGCAATAAAATAAATAATTAAAATTATAAGAATTTAATGTTTTTATTTCTTGTATTCTGATTTCTAACTAAGACATAGATCTCGTAACTTGTGCTTCCTTTTTGCCTTTTTTTTTTGTTGATGGAGCTTCCAAATGTGCTGCCTTTTCGTTGTCGGTGCTTCCAAATGTGCTGCCTTTTCGTTGTCGGTGCTTCCAAATGTGCTGCCTTTTCGTTGTCGGTGCTTCCAAATGTGCTGCCTTTTCGTTGTCGGTGCTTCCAAATGTGCTGCCTTTTCGTTGTCGGTGCTTCCAAATGTGCTGCCTTTTCGTAGTCGGTGCTTCCAAATGTGCTGCCTTTTCGTAGTCGGTGCTTCCAAATGTGCTGCCTTTTCGTAGTCGGTGCTTCCAAATGTGCTGCCTTTTCGTTGTCGGTGCTTCCAAATGTGCTGCCTTTTCGTTGATGGTCCTTCTATTTTTCATGTTGTTTTGACTCTAGTATTATAGTAAATGGTTCTTGATTTGACTTGCGTATTATTCCATCCGGTGCATGTATATAAGCGAGTCCTAGACAGCAGGTCGCTCAGTTTGTTACTGTCGTCGACGGTGTAAGGATCACCTAGATTATTTCATCTGGTGCATAAGTCGTGTAATTACCTGTTCTTGAGAACTCGATGGCATCTTTACCGACTTTAACGCCGAACTCGATGGACGTTGTACCATCGTCTATGGGAACCTTGACGTCAGCGACGACAATGGTGGAGCAGATCCCGTTGGCAACGACGACGACGTCGACATTGGAGGAGATTTCAACAGATGTGATACCACCAGCAGAAGATAGCTTAATGACTACTGAGCTGGATGTGCAGGAAACCACGACGATCGACGATACGACCTCGATGGAGACTTCAATGGATGCTGATTTGACAACTAGCGAACATCGGTGCTGTTACTGCGACAAGATTTTCTCAAACAACAGCAATGCCCGGCGACACGAGAGGAGCGAATGTGCCAAGAACCTATATCGTAAAATGTTTGTTTGTGAGAAATGTCATAAGCAGTTTGCCAGAAAAGATAATATGAAAACACACATGAAGGCATGCAAAGGTCCTGCTGTGCGGCAGAAAGTAAAGGTTTCGGCGCAACAACGATGCATCGATGTGCATAAGAGAATGCCTGGAAATGGTACTACTGTTGCAATGTCTGTATCTGGATCGGGTCTGAAAGGATCGTCTTCATCACCACGGTATCCTTGCAGCTACTGTGATACGTCGTTCGCATTTTCCCATGATGCACGAAGACATGAGCGGAGCAAATGCTCGAAGAATCCTTCTCGCATGAAGTTTCGATGTGATGAGTGCCTTAAATGGTTTACTCGAATTGACAGTTTGCGACATCATGCGAAAAAATGTAAAGGTGGAGTCTGTGCTCCTACTGCTGAACTACCTGCCGACATTTCGGCTCCTCGCTTTAGATTGGAGACACGAAAGCGTACAACCAAAAAAACAGATGCCCAGCAACCGATTGTTATGACGTCTGAACATGGAACTAAACCTAAGACTGTGTTCGGAGCATTACAAGTGAACGATAATGGCTTCTACTTGGCGCAGTCTGCATTTCGTGGAACTTTGAAAGACTACTATTATCTAAATACGTTCGGTGAGTCGAAGGACATTTGTAATTTTCTTGACGATATCAGACAGAAGATAATCAATCAGCTTACTGATGATGTAGCAACAAACGGACCTTTGAAATATAACTTGTGGTTGGACTGTATATATGGAAAGCCATATCCGTTCGATGACAAAGTGAAGAAGTGTGCATTCAAGACATCGGCTGCAGTAATTTACAGTTCTAACGATGTGAAGCAAACTGTTAAAAACGGTATCCAGAAACTCTGTCAAGAAGAGGTGGACTATGTCTGTAAAGGTTCTGGCTGGACTCTGTCTAGTATAAACCGATTGGAGCTAAGAATTAGTCATTTCACACCGCTGCGGAACTAAATGATTATAAGATTGCTGGCTTTCGTAAGTGATCCTGTAGTAGAATAGAAATTATGTAATAAATATTATGTTTGTAAAAGAACTTGTGGTGTTTAATTCCTCGAACCTTACACTTTAGTGGTGCTTTTTTAAAATATTAAAGTTGTTTTGTATCGGCCTGGGATCGTACCAAGGACCTTAGTCGATCTAATAAATCAGTTTATTTATCGGAAATTTATTTAATGATTTCTGAACTTTTTCCCGGATCTCTAGCATTAAAATTACGCATTTCCAATATGGTGGTCTTGATGTCTGATAGGATGGTGGTCGTAGAGGATTTAGAGTCTCTTTACGAATGTTGAACATGGTTTATTGAAATTATTATTTTTTACATAAAATTAAACATTATTGCATCGATCAAGTATCGAACCAAGGACAGGAGTGGATCGAATCAATATGTAAATTAATGAGTGATTTATTTAACGAATTTAGAAATTTTTTCCGAATTTCTAGCTAAATAATTACGGATTTTCAATATGGCGTCCAAATTTCAAGATGGTGGGCACCTTAGTAATAAATGATTACTGCACTCTAGCGGATAAGAACTAAACTAACATGGCGTCTGCGCACTCTCGCCGACGAAAACAAGATGGTGGCTTCCAGCAACGAAGACAAGATGTTGGACATGACGTCATACTAGGTGACGATATATCTGCTTTAAGAAAAGTGGTGGGAGTCAGTCTGCCTGCAGCCACCATTAAGGAAGGAGCCTGTCGCCATTTTAAATTTTTTTTGCCCTCACCGGGCTCGAACCGAGGACTCCGAACTCCGTGTCGTTAATGTATGATTTTTATAAATATTTTATTAAAATTTTATTATTTGAATTTTTTTATAAATTTTAAAAAAAAATTCGTTTAAATCGGATAATAAATAAAAAAGTTAAAGATGGCGGCCGTAACGAAAAATGCATCGGTGACGACATAATCCAAGATGGCGGTCATGGTATCCTTATTCCTAGAAATGGCTTATAAGCGGCTATCTCTTAGGAGTTTTAAGCCAGTTTTAGGAATTAGGGTTCTTTCTAGGGCAAAACGACTTTTGAGGATTTTCGAAATCCTGATTTTCGAATTGAGGAATTTTTTGAGATTTTTTGGTGGAACTTTTTTCCACAGAAATGGAAATTTTGGCGAATTTTGAGGAATTTTGGGCAAATTTTGCCCAATTTTGGCGGATTTTGGCGATATTTGAGGATCAAATTCAAGGTCAAGGTCAAAGGTCAAGGTCACAACCATCCAAGATGGCCGCTGTGACGTCACAATCCAAGATGGCGGACCGACAATCACAATCCACGCGCCAGCGCCATGTGCCAGCTCCGCCATTCCTATACTACTAGCGAGAATTACAGATTCGTTTCCTTGTATACTTCACTTCCAGTTAGAACAGTAATTGTGATGTCTCTTGCGGAGTAAAGTACGTACAAGTAAGTATATACTTCAAGTGAGTTCTGACACGGCCTTAAATATGCCTGGCCCATCTCCTAGTAAAAAAGACAGAAGTACCAACTGCGAAGCTTTGTATAACCGAGTGAATAATTTGGGTGGAATTTGTCGTGCGAGTTTTTTTAATTGCTTACGAATTTGGGGGGGGGGGGGGGGGGGGGGAATGGTCGTGCATCGTATTTATAATACGAATTTTACTGTACACAGAAAATCACCGGTTACTAATTGCTGCGGTTAATCACCCACAGGACCGAATTTTCCATCGTAATAAATATATTTCCTTGCTCGTAGGTTTCGTGTGTGACTAATGTGGTGAGCCTCACGAAACGTTCGACTGCAAATCGTCGATGACTGACGTAACTCACGTCACTCATCCGTGGTTGCTCCCATCGGTAAATTCACGGTGAGTTTTGATGTATGTTTTATATATATTTTTTCTAATTATAGAATGATTGCGAAAATGTAACTGCGGATGTGTATTTAAGTTCATTTGCGGTCATTTTATTTCTTTAGATATAGTTTTGCTTAAAGGGAAAAGAAAGAAACCGAAAGACTCCATCTTGGTTTCAGAAGTTTCCGTACGGTGATAATTTTGTTTTTGTTTTTTAATGGGGCTATTAATAATTTACATTCGGTAAGGCAAAAATAACACATTAGAGATTTTCTAACACCATAACATAGTGTCTATTGACAGTATTATTACAGTTGTAGTAATCCCCAAAATAAAATCAATACTAAACGCCAAATAATTTCACTGGGGAACTATTTGTAGCAGCCGTGCTCTAACGAAGCCAAATTTTGAAAACTGAAAGATAGAAAATTGTTATGGAATAAAAACTTTATCAAAACAATTCAGTTCGTATCTCTCCCCTTTAATCAGTTCTTTCGATAAATAACGTATCCTTCCGTCGTATGTCCAGGTGAAAATGTTCTGTGGGTGATCGATCAAAATAATCTTTTAAGAATCGATGCATCGATTTTGACTTTATAATATAGCAAATCATTCTTTAAAAAAATCCTTTTTAGCAAAGCCTACTAGCGTAGATAGATTTCGAAGTACGTATTTATTCTGGAAATATTCTAGGAACTTCTATAAACTTCTGGAAGAATTTAAGAACTTAATGTGCATGGCATCCCATGTGTTTTCAAATATTCCAAAATGATAACAAATTTTCTCATATTCCATGCAATGAAAATGTTTGGAATGTTTTTAACTCTATGCATCCAGCAACATATTTTGCATACGAAGGTAGTTAAGAATTTTTTTACCTTCTATTTTTCATCCTTTGCACTAATAAGTACTCGTATTAAAATTTACTTTGGACAAAGGTTTAAATAATATTAACATGGTTTTAAAATATTCGAACGGATTTGATAGTAAAGAAGTATTAATTTTTTTTATTTTATCTCCTGTTTTTATAGATATACTTAGATATACTTCGTTTCATCAAAAATTGTTTCAGTGAAAGGTTGAGATAATGTTTAGAATTTTCACACTAAATTATAATGGATTTTGTAGTATACCTATGTAGTATAGGAATGGCGGACCTGCGGCAGGGTCCTCCATCTTGGATCGTGACGTCACAGCGGCCATTTTTGGTGTTAAATCACCTTAAAATTCCTCAAAATGGCCCAAAATATCTCAAAAATAACCTAATATTCCTATAAATATCCTATTTCGTGGTAAAAATTCTCGTTCTATTTCACAAAAATTCAAAAATTTGAAATTCGAAATGCCTCAAAATACATTTGCTTAAAAAATCCTAAAAGCGGCTTGGATTCCATATCGCCAAGCCGTACTAAGCCGTCGAGGTCATGACCTTGACCTTGACCATAAACTTGAAATTCTTTCTTTTTTGACGAAAAATTCCGAAAAATAAAAACAAATATCTTACTTCAGATGATTAGTTACTAATACATTTCAGTAACCATTACGATTCCCGGCAAGAGTAAACATGTGATTTATTAATAAAAAATATTTAAAAAATATTAACATTTTAAATAAAATAGTAATAATACATCTTGCTTACATCACAACCGCCATCTTAAATTCTAGAACCATTCGAAATTTAGAATAGTAACGTCACGGCCGCCATATTTAAATACCTATTTTGATGATAGAAAATCGGAAATATTTTTAAAAGTAAAAATAAATTATTTTATTAAGCTTTTATATTAACATTTATAAAAACGCACTGCGTGAGAACCCGATGATGGCATTCGATTAAAAATTGCGGTATCTTCTTTCTCCACGGAAGCCACAGGCAGACTGACCTCCCACCAATTATGCAATGGCAAACATTTTGTCAGTCCGTATAAAGTCATGGCATCACATTAGTTTAATATACACACGCTAGAGTGCAGTATTATTTATTAACAGACAGTCAACTGTCGTGATATCCGCTATCTTGTCGTTCGTCTTGACCGCCATCATGAAATTCTGTAATTTTTTAGCTAGAAACACGGGGAAAATTAAAAAAAAAAACATTAAAAAAATTACATATTAATGTAAATAACGATTCGATAGATTTTCGTCCGTTGTTATATACCAGGCAGTACAGAGTTGATTAAATTTATTAATAATATATTAAACAGTCTGTCCAGGATACAATAATTAAAAAAACATCATTACCACATGAAACATCAGGACACAGGAATTAGCAAACATAAAGTGCCAGTCACTCATGCGGTAAGGACCATATGATCGATACCAACCCAGCAACTTTGTATTTTTTTCTTCCCTCATGTATAAAAATAGCTTCCAATACATGTGAAGTTAAAAGTATTCATACACGACTAGTCAAAGTACGTAAATCAAGCATGTTAACCACAAATTAAAAAAACAATATTCACGAGGCTGGACGAAGCCGAGTTAGACCCGTCTGACGCTTCTTGCTACATGCTAGGAGAGATTTTCAAGCTTGCAGAAGCATTGGGTGGCCGTCCACCTGCTCGCTCGAGCACACAGGCATCACTTTCCAGCTATTTTTTTAATTTTATGTAAAGAACTAGCTGACCCGGCGAACTATATTCCGCCTTAGACGCAATAAATGAGCAGATTTTGGATTTTATTAAATTGATGCTCAAGGTTATATTTTACTTTCAAGAGAATTTTGTAATTTAGTCAAAATTATGTGGATCTAATTACTCAACTTTTTTTGAATTTTTTAAAATGTTAGGATTAAAAATATTTTTTTTTTGTAATAGTGAAACATATTTCAATTAAGTATGTTTTCAGTTTTTTAAGCTAAATCGGATGTTAGAATTTTTAAATACTGATGATTCCAGTCACGCAAAAAAAATCAATTAGGTACCATATTTTATTTTCTTTGAAATGATCTTTGATACTTAAGGACATAACGCGAGCGAAGCCGCGGGTAAAAACTAGTACCTAATACATAAGAATAAGTATAGTATATTATTATTCTACTGTATTGTATGTAAGTACAAAAATAAATAAATACCTTGAATGTCGGATTAAATCCTCGTTCTTCGATAATGTCTGCCCCAATGAGGTCATTTGGAAACAACTATTGTATTTTTGAGTGTTTGCTAGAAAATGTCGTGATTCGGGTGTTTCGCCACGAAGCAATGAATACAATGGCTCAGGTGGCGTAGTCAATATTGGCAATTTCACTTTCCCACTAAGGCAGCACAATCCTGGTGTTTCTCCGGAAAACTTCAATGCACCACAAAACTCGCAAACAACGTCCATTGGCCCAATGCGAATGCTAGTATGCAAGCAGTAATCAGTGCTGCAATCGTATCGAAACGCTGCTCGATTCAAATCAGTTCTTGATAAATTTCTTCTTGTGCGTCGAAAATTATCTAGTTGTTGATCTCTGAGGTTTGCTTGACGATTTCGCATTGCCAACCGAGCCTTTTCACGGGCTGCCACGCTTTGCTCTTGTGATTGAGAAGCACGAAGTCAAGCCATACTAACGCGGCGCTCTCCACGTGCAATTTCTTGTTCTTCCTCAGTCCTTTCATTCGCAATGTTTCGAATCCTAGTTGCATTACGGCCTTGTCGGGAAAGATTTGATCGTCTTGGTCGCGGCATGGTATTGTTAATGATAATATCGGCACGATAAGCCAATAGAAACTCGAAAAAAACACATCAACCGGTCAACTTTAAAATTTTACATTGTCCAATTTTCAACCATACTTAACCATAGACAACATTACGTTTAGCTGTCAGTTGTGTTTTGTTATTCCATGTCAGTTGTGTTTTGCTATACCATTTTTAACAAATGAACGGCTAGACTAATGTTTTGACTGATAAATTTTTCGTTTTGCTTTCAGTTGCGTTTTGTTATACCACTTTATTTACACGCTTTATATTAGCTTCTTCACCTGTATGTTTGTAACCGACTCCTTTGGGTGCGATTTTGACCCACTTTAAACGGCCAGATTTCATTCAAATTTTGTACATTTATCGAGGACCGATGACAATACACTACTTTGATAAGATTATTCCATTATTAAATTTGCAAAATAAGATTTTCGTCAATTTATATAATTTCACAATATTTAGTAGGCTTTGTTTATATCGCGCCAAAGACAAACTGAAAGAAAAGAGTTCGCACATTGTAAAGAAAACCATTTCACTCATGTGCGAACTATTTTCTTTCCGTTTGTCTTTGGCGCGATATAAACAAAGTCTACTAAATATTGTGACATTTAATTAAATGAAAAGTGAGAGTGGGTTATGATCATTGTGAACAATAAACTTTCTTGATTTTCTATTTTTTAGTTTGGTTTTCTATATAAAGCAAGTTTTTATTTTATTTTTTTAAACTATTTTTTTTTTCCCGGGAACAGGATAAAAAGTATCCTATGTCCGTCTCCTGGTTCTAAGCTACCTCCTTACCAATTTTCAGCCAAATCGGGTCAGCCGTTCTTGAGTTATAAATAGTGTAACTGACACGACTTTCTTTTATATATATAGATGTACGTAGCTTTGGATGAAAATTCAACTCAGTAGGAAACAATCTCATCAGACGAATACAATCTCATCAGACGAATACAATCTCATCAGATGAATACAACACAGGGATATGATTTCATTACAGGGATACAACACGGGGATACAGCACAGGGATATGATCTCATCACAGGGATACGATCTCGCCACTTGTATATGATCTTGCCACAAGTTTATGATTTCGCCACAGGAATACGATCTCGTCATAGGAATACGATCTCATTATATGGATACGGCCCAGGGATACGTCCCAGGGATACGAATTCATCACAAGGGTACAATCTCATCTGAGGGATACAGCTGGTAGGATACGACTGCTAGTATACTACGAGATCTGAGTCGTAGTTAGAAATAAGATTACGAGAAATAAAATAATAATTTTTTGAAATACAAATATTGGATTTATTTTTCAATTTTAAACACAAGCAAGTAAAAGGTCATTATTGTATGTAGCCTGCATTTATTAGTTCATGTAGTATGGTGGCTATTTCGGTTAGGTGCGAATAGTTTCCTCCACTAAGCTAAACAAATATAATTCTTAACCTGTCGAATAATATGTTAGGATCTTCCCATGATGTATAATCAACCTCTTCTGCTGCCCTTAGCTTCCTTGCATGTTTATTATTATTTTTAAGATCTCTGAAGTCTTCCGTTTTAACACCAGCCTCGAAGACACTGTCGTCATCGTCCCAGCGACCTTCATAAGCTTGATCAGAATAATTTAACTTAACGTGTCGTTTCCATCGTTTTTGCCTCAGTACATCATCATTGGTAGCTTCAAATTCTTCAATTTTTTTCTCACTTTCTGTCAAGCTGGGGTTGCTGCCATGGTTTTCAGTGATAATATTTAATCCTTCAGCTTGAGTAACAGAAAATCCGTCAGAGAATTCTGTAGGAAAATCAGATCCTTCATGATTCATCTTAGGAAACTTGTCATTATTTTCTTCCTGTAGTACTGTATCTTGGTGCTGTTTATCCGATGCTGGAATCTCATTACAATTCGATGCAAACGATGCAGATGTACAAGTATGGTGATTTTTGCCAGTTCCACATTCGGTACAAACACAAACGTTTTTCTAGTAGACGAAAAAAAAAGTGCAACTTCGCAGGTTTTCATGTGTTCCTTTTTTTAATTTATCACTTCGTCCAAACTGTAAACCGCAATTGTTCGGAACGTAGCATTTTCCGCTAAGGACTCTTTGCACAATTTCCTTTCTAGTGATGTCTAGGATGGTTGGTTTTAGTAAACGAAATGCCACAGTACTGACACATATATGCCATCGATGGCACTACTATGCCCGGCAGTTATCTTGGCGTGTCTCAGCGCGGGGGTGCGGGGGCAGCGGGACCGGAGAAAGAAGAGGGGGTAGGCAGGCGACACGTAGCCGAGAGCCGTGTAGTGGCTGTTAGGAAAATATCGCCCTTCAGTGTATACCCGAAAATGGAAGGCGAAGGTGGCAGCTCACAGAGGCGCGGTAAAGTGATACATAGCGGAGAGCGGGAAATAATAAAAACCGTGATGCAGTTTTGTGATGAAGCGAAAAATAAATGTCTGCTCGAGCCTTTACAGAGACAGACGGCAAGAGCAGCGAAGTACACGGGTGTGAGTGAACGGTCCATAGTCAGGATTCGTAAAGTCAGCAAAGAACAACCACATGACCTACAGACTACGCCAGGAAAAAACAGATATTTTAAGTATTTAATAAACAATGGAAATATATCTTTACTACGTTACTGTTACGTAGTGTATAGTGGAGTAAAATATTTGGGCAGTTAGGGTGTGTGTGAGTTGGGCGGCTATTAACAAGTAAGTTCTTGATAGCCTATTGTGGAGAAATGATGAGTATGAAGCGTTGACGAAATGACAGAACGGGGAAAACGGGAGTACCTAGAAAAAGTAATAAGAATAGTAATAATAGTAATTAATTTTAACTTAATTTGGTTTTTCGTCACCTAATACAATCAATTATCACGGAAAGAGAACTTCATACTTACATTAAACAAATCATATAATATATATGATGTTTTGAAGGTTATAATATGCATTCTAAAGTGGAAGTACAATGCAAATTGTATTTACATTTATAATAAATAATCGATTATAGGTGCATTAAAATATAAAGCCACACATACACAAGCATTTTTAAAATGCCATTAACGTTGGTAGTCAGGTGTTTCCTAAACGACTAACATGAAGTTAAAGCAGCAAATATAACATAACAAGCTCCATGTTTACTTAAATGCACATCCAGCGCTAAATGGAACGTTTTAGGTACGGAAACCGGAGAACGATAAGGGCTAGACTGGCTCCTGCGTCATCAACTGTGAGATAGCTTTCGCGCGGAGATCTACAATTGCGTAATGTTTTGGTCGTTTGCTTTTTCTTGTAAGACTTTTGTTTTAATTAACTTTGAGAACACAATGAATTGAGAAGAATAGTTTTAAATTTATTTTACACACTAAGTGACCTAGTTTTCCAAAATAAATCGTGTCTGGTTTTCGCTAGTTACTGAGTTAACATTTCAATTAATTTTGGTTAGCATAATAATTAGCAGGCACCGTAAGTATATTTAATGGGACAAAGTAAAACGTTGCAGGTTTAGATAATAGTTTGTTACTTTTCCTGACAGATGAGTACAAATATTCGAGCACAACCACTGCAATTTACACAATGTTACACTTATGTAATACAAGTACAATTCATAGGATTTCTCACTTTTGGTTTGGTAACCCAGCGCTCTTAGCCAAAATGCTTTACCGCCCTGGGGCCCCCACGGACGTGGATACAGACTTACGTAGTGTAGGAAGTCACGCGCCGAATGTTTTGTGTTCTGCTAGTACAAACCTGGCCGCTGTCCTTGACAATAGGGTATCGCTTTCTCTTCGCCCTCCCCTCCCCTCCAGACAGGACTAGGGAGCTCAGACGCCAAGATATCTGCCGGGCATAGTATTGTTTTTGGAACCACGCTAACTGTTTTTGGTATGTCATCAAAAACATCTTCCATATTTCAAACAGAAAATGATCCAACCGGGGCCGAATACTCTCCCTTTTGAAATAGCTTCTGCGACTAATGCCAGATTTATACTGAGATTTTTAATTACAAACAGATACTTAAATACATATTTGAGTAATCCATATGCGAGAGTTAATTGTCAATTATGAAAGACTCATGTCGAAGTATGTAATTCTGCTTCTAAACAACAGATGTTGCCACATGTTGCATGAAAGTAAATGCTAATTATTTTTAATGGGGATGCGGGATGCCTACTCACGACCGCTAGATAAGGAGGGCTTAGCTATACATCGAGATGGAAGTTCGTCTTGCATGATAGTGTTTCTTAGCTGTTTTAAGGCATATTAATCGACTGGGATGAGGAGGGGTAAGGATCAGACAGTTTTCAAAAGCCTTGGACTAACAAATCGTCGAAAAATATTAAAGTCCTTATAGATTGCTTTCCGTATACCGGAAAAAATGCTTTTATGTGGACTTCCCCCATCCCTTTCTTATGTGAGGGGGAGAGGTCCACAGAGCTTTAAAACATTCTACCCAAGGGATTCTTTCAAATGTGGGGGGTGGGCATCGCCCCTACCCATTTTCCTGGAATGAGATCGAATTACGACTGTTTTTGCCTGATTATGGGAACAGATGTCAGTTCCCGAAAGGTCACAGCTGTTTGTCTTGGAAAGCCTACTGTGTTCATCTGTGCCGTCATCGTTGTGTTGTCCAGAATATTTGTTTAGTTTCATCGCTGGGTTCGCCTGCGTATCGCTGTGTTGTTGTATCTGTTTTTTTATCATTGTTGGGTTCATCTCTTCGTCACTATTTTGTCCAAGTTGCTGTTTGTATTGTGCTGTGATATATTTTTCGACTGTTTCGTTCCACGGAATTCTCGCTGTGGTGTCTACGTATATGTTAAACAATTGACTTCGGCTGATTTTGGCTTTTTTTCTGTCTATTTGTGTATTCATAGCGCTAGTTCATTATTGTGGTTTCTCTATGACTTACTGTTAAAACTAATAGTGGCTAATATATAAAATTTTAAGTTAGTATGAATCATGTTAAGAGATGATAGTATAATGGACTTGCCTCAAATGGAAGGGTTACGGAATGGAAAGAAAAAATCCCAAGCCTTGGTGCGCACAAAAAAAAACTTAACAGAAATACAAAATGTTTCCTTAAGATATCTTTGTTTAAGGGATCATGATTCGATTCCCTGAGGATTATAAAACATTTTTCTCGCGAATGTATACGTGGTGGACGTTGCCGTGAGTTTACAGGTTTTCTCGTGTCGCTCTCGTTTTCCGGGAACATTCATTCCGTCAGTGCTCCATTCATGCCCATTCATGCCCATTCATGCCCATTCAGGCCCATTCATGCATCATCGTCCTTGAGAGTCTCTTGTGGTGACGGATAACTCAGCCCTAATTCGACCAATATTAAGTGGGGCAGACAGGAACAGAAAGTTGCCATATTGATTTCAACAACATTATTTAGTTCAGTTTTTGTTGGGTTTTTGTTTCTTGTTTAATTTTCCAACTTAAAGCATGGCAAATGATTAAGCGGAATGCCTAAAGATAATAGTGTCTGACTGAAACAAATAGTTTTACCTGTGAAATAATTGGTGTTCGCAAATTATTATTATTTTCTTTTGAAGGAATACAACTGTAATGATACTGTCAATAGACTATATGTGTGATCTCTGTCTTTGAGTAAAAAAAAATTTCATGACGATGAAAACTTTGTTATGGCTTAAATAATTTTTTCACTAATATGACGTGTTTCGGTTCCTATAGCCTCTTAAACGCCCCGCCTACCCGGGCACACACACGGTCTGCATAGCTTTAGAAAAGAACATGCGATTTGAAAACTGTTTAAGATATCAAAGTGGGGTCTGGTAAAGAAGAGCATTTAAGAATACGCTAAGAGAAGATGAGTAGCTCAGTTTTCGGATTTGGTTTTAGAAGCGTAAAATGGTTAACATGTTTTTCAGAACGCCTTTTTAGGCCCGGTACAGTTTCTTGAAAGCGCTCAAGGGACTTACACTACACCTTTATTTTTATTTCTCACCCATATAATGTTCACCACTCAAATCTCATAGTGGTCCTATGCACAACGAGAAGGATGCGCGCCAGTCCATAGCTTTGCACTTAGGTGCGATACTGCGCAAGAAGCACCAACGAGCGTCGCACTTATCATCCCACTTCACTAACACAAATAAGCATGTTGGTGGTGCTGGAGTCTGGTGACGGCTACCTCGCAGATCTGTAACAGGACTGTTATGTTGTACTGACTGCCCACGTGTTCAGTGTAACTGACGAACTATCCAGCCAGAGATGAACTATCCAGTCAGAGATGAAATATTCTGTCAGCGATGAATGATTTAGTCAGCGATGAATGATTCAGTCAGAGATGAACTATTCGGTCAGATATGAACTATTCGGTCAGAGATGAACTATTCGGTCGGAGATATACTATTCAGTCAGAGATGATCCTCATGGAATATCCTCGACCTCATCTCCCAGATATCCGGGCGAGAAACGCTCGTGTCGCACAGGCGACTGTGCAATTACAACAGTGTGACGGACGTGATGCGATGGACGTAACGCCAATATAATATTTCGTAGCCAATCACGTTAGACATAATCTGTGTCATGAGCGTGACCATTTCGTGGACGCGACAGGCTTCCTGATTAGAAATATTTTTTAAAGTTATTTTGTATCGTGTCGTGGGTGCGAAGTTACTGAAATGAGCTTAAGAATGTACTATTTTAGTGATACGTAAACTGGTGTAATCGTAATATAGTAATAGTGGTTTCATTTACTAAATATTTTTGTAAAATCATTTAAATAATTTCATATACAATGATTTTTTATAATAAACATTAAATCAGTATCAAACAATTTTTTTCTCAGACAGGTCAGTTAAAATTAACCTGCAATCTTTAAAGGACGTCGTACCTAGACAAAGTTATTTATTTGAATTTATAGTTTTATTTGTTTTCTTTTTCATGTAGGTACATAATCGTATTAGTATTTTTAAAAATAAATATGACAAAAAGCAAGTTTTTACGTGAGTGCTACTAATATATGTATGCATCGTGCTAGATTTTAACTATAGAATCCAAATAATATTTAAAAAATCAATATAACAAAATAACAAAAATACAAAAACGCAAAAATACATAAAAGGGAAGTAACGATTTATATCTAGTTTGTTGTTTCGGTTTGCCGCGCGGTTATAAACCGCATGTTCTCATTAACTAGGGACTATAGAAAAGTCCACGGGTTCAGTGATCTCCAGTATGGACTAGAATGTTCTTTGAGTACTCGGGCAAATCTCACCTGTTCATTGGCTGCTGACTTGTGAGACGTGCTAACTGGATAGCCACTGAGTGTATACTACTTATTGGTCCACGTTCCTCCAGATGAACCGTGAGCCAATGGTCGAAGCAGCACGAAGGTCCTAGAACATCATGAATCGAACCCGCTAATCGTCCCTGTCCCTGAGAACGGCGCGATGTGGCGCCGAGCATCGCCTGACGTCGAGGGGCGAGTCCATGTCGCGGTGATGCCGGGGGGTGGGGGAGGGGGGCGCCCGTCCTCCGGGGCATATCGTGCCTGCGACATGTTTAGATTGCCGGCTTATTGTGTCTGGACGGGGGCCCTCCCAGCGCCTCGGGCCCCGACCACTGTAATCATGCGCTCCTGGAGGGAGGGGCGGGGCGCGCCGCCGGGCAAATGGCCCCCGGACACGAACCGGGAGACACTTAGCGACGAAGGGCTCCGCAACACGTGACCTCCCGCGGCTGTCCCTCGGAGAAGAGCGCCCTGCAGATCGCTGCTCCTGTTCACGAGTACAGCTCCGACCAGCAGGCAGGAAGCACAGCGGCGTTCCTGCTCGACACCGACTCAGGTGCCATCTTGGTTCCAAACAGTTTTTAGGCCATAAAAATCTAATATATACAGATCAATGTTTGTTTATTTGTTCGAATTCTGTGCGCTCACGCATCGTTCATCCGATTGAGTTGAAACATAGCACAATTGACCTTCGAAACAAAGGGAATGTCGCTGTCTTGGTGAGATTTCGATAAAACCAACCCTCAAAGCGGAATTTAATTATGTTTGATGAAATTTCGTCATTTCATTGGTGACGCTTCATTCCTCTGCACGGCAACGGACGTTTTCATTGTTGATGCCTTCTGCGCATCCATGGCAATTTAATATGACGCGTGAGTAGTGTCGGATAGTTACCATTAAGTATTTTATGACAGTTCCTCTTTTATATGGCCAGATTACTAACGGTATCACGCGATTCGAGAGAGAGATAAAGATAAATAGATTAATATAGGTAGTGACATAGTGAGATAGAGAAATAGAGGGAGATAGAAAGACATACAGATGTAGAGATAGAGATGGAGAGATGTAGAGGATAGATATAGATTGAGAGATATAGAGGAGATATAGAGGATAGAGAGATAGTACCTACTATGGGGAGATACATAGATATAGAGATATTGTTAGAGATATGGAGAGATATATACAAGAAGAGTTAGAGCGATATAGGGAGATATATAGATATATATAAGGAGGTATATACAGAGGTATAGATATGCTTTGTGTATGTGTACCTACCTAAAACTAATTACATAATAATTGTTTGAGGCATTGCAACGCATGCCAGGCATTAGCTAGTGTTCTATAACATCTACTTATTAAAACTAACACTGACTAACAGAGAACGCACAGCTTAAACTGGTGGACATAAAGATTTGAAATTTTGGAGGAAATATACTACATTGAGTACCCGAGGTGAGCACTAAGAAAGGATGTTTTGAAATTCCATCCCTCAAAAGAGGGGAAAAGGGGTGGTAAAGTTTGTATGAAGCGAAATATCACTCACTGACTCATCACGAATTATCCGGAACTATAAGACCTACGGACTGTAAATTTGGTACGTATATTCATTTTGCTAAATAGACAACCGCTAAGAAATGATTTTACTGAAATCAGCTCCCTATAGGGCGGGTTGTGGGGCGTTAAAGATTAAAAATTTCCCGTCTTTCAATATGTCCTACAGACTTGATCAGATGTGTATAGCCAGGGCAGCGCCGGGTACTTCAGCTAGTTATCCATAAAACTGAGTGGTATGCTTGATTTTGAAAGTGACAGGCTGCTACAAATAGTTTCCTCTGTGAAGTCATTGGGTTTTGGTATTGAATTTATCTAGGGAACTATTGCAAGTGTAATTTTTCTGTCAATACACACTATGTGTTCAGCTTTATTAATCTCTTAATATGTGATCTCAGCCTTTGCTTGGGAAAATATTCAATACTTATTAAATGTGTTCAAATTAGTATGTTATGGATCTATTTCAACTAATGTGGCGTATTTATGTCCCTATCTTTCATTTTATAAGCCGGGGGCTACGTTCACATGTTGCGTTTATTTTTCATGTCCTTTGTTTCGTTGAGAATAATTTCAACGATTGTTTCTTTTTCCAAACTGTATCAAAAATACACTTCAAAACTTTGGTTGCATGTGTAGGACACGAACGGGTGGCAGACACATTCGGACACAGGTTCAGAAATGCTTTTGTTTATCGCTGGAGCCATTACAGCGAACAGTGAAACACTTATTTGTGTGATGTGGGAGGCCATATCGGCGATCGTGTCCATGTACACACACAGCACACCGTAGTATGGTTTGTTGTGTACATTGCCAACATGGCGTTCCACGCAACAGGAATCCTTTGTATTTATTTGTTTACCGTGAAAGCTATTATATTCAAATTTTTTTTTACGGAAGGAAAATGAAATGAATTATTTTGATACACTTATATTACGCGAATAACATCATTTTCAGAATGCTGTGTTTATTGGCTACATATGAAATGTGCCGAGGTGACTGCTGCAGACTCCCCGCTGTCCCGGCGATCTGTGCGTGACTGCGCTGTCAGCAGACGAAGTAATGCGGGCTGCAGAAGAAGGCTGGTGGGAGGAATTACGTTAACTTGGCTCGGGTGCAAACAAGGAGCGAGTTTTTAATGAACAGCGACTCCCTCGGTAATTGCAGGAGGAGACGGGGGTGTGTCTGCTGCTCCTTCAGGACAGTTGAGCCAACCTCCCTCCACTCTCCCGAGGAGCGAGTGCGCTCCACTGCCCTAGGGCAAGGCCGCACTCGCGCGCTCGCACACATCGCATCCACCCTCCTCGGAGCCGGGGACTCCCCCCGGGGGTAAAAGCTTTTAGCGGAATAACTGTGAATGCAAACTTCTCCCTCCTCTTTTTATTCTCGTCCCGCAGGCTCCGTTGTGGTCGCATCCCCCCTCCCCCCGCTGGGGAGTGTAGGCTTGTGGCTCGACAACCCCCGTGCCTGCTGTCCCCTGGGGCGACTTCCCCCTTCCGTGCGCTCACATCGCCGGCAATACGTCCTGTCGCGTCACCTATCACGTGGTGTTTACCACGCCCATGTCACACGGCGCGCCTCTCCAGGGGGAGAGTTAGGAACCGACATACGACATATATTCTATGACATCACGGTTTTTTTTTTATCTTTTAATATTGAAAACTAGCCTTCGTTAAAGCAGATATTACACACTAAGGCTTTAACGTAGTATCGCTTGACAGTATCATTACAGCTGTAGTCATTAGCTAAAATAAATACTAAACGACAATGATTTCATAGGAGAAACTATTTGGTAACAGCCAGCCATCATTAGCTTCAGACATGCCTCTACATCATATATACTACAAGATAAAGAAGCCAAATCTTGAAAATCGAATTATTGCAATTTGTTATGGCCTAAAAATTCTTGAATCCAAGATGATGCTCTTTGGCCCTTGAAGTTTGGCCTCACGCAACATCTTAGATTAGGTGAGTTTTGGCTATAACTCTATTTTAAAATCCCTGTCCTAATTATAATTATCTCAAGGCATAAATAGTATATTTCCACTCTACTGTGTGCTGTTGCCATTTAGTGTTAATGAACATACTTCAGGATGTAACCGGCCGGAAAAGATAAAATAATACGTCGATTGAGTAACTGCAACAACTGCGGCAACAGTCACTCTAAGCCACTTCCAAGCTAGATAATGGAATTGGACGAACCAAAAAAATTATAAAAATGAATATGCACTGCGAGCTGCAGCATTTTTTTTTTGAAACTCGAGTGGACGTGGTGTACGCCCTTTTTAAGACTCGGGCCCGCACACCATGTTGGTTGTCCAGTTTGCTTGCCTTTGCCGTTATTTTAGGGCTTTTCTGTAGACCTTGTCACTGCAGCTCTTTCACGTTTGTTGGTTGGTCGAAAATTTCGTCACCAGACATTCATTGAGCGTTATTTTCTCTTTAATGGCTCGCAAGTAATCAAAATTATGAACAGCTAATGACTGCCGCTACTAGATAACACGTTGTAACAATCTGGGGACGAAATTTATAACTAAACACAAAACGCTTGAGACATATCGCGATAAAACTACCGTAACAGCTCTTAAATAATAATAAAAAAACAGTAATGACACGGATGTAAAATCACCACATTGCGTGTGAGAGTAAACCTTAACCATGCTTTACTTTTTAATGTAATTTGGTGCGATTAAGGCAATTTTCACAATGTCGCTTTCAGACAAAAACTGCACTGTTCTTTGCGAAGATAAGAAACAGACGTTTTGTGGTTTTTTTTTAACACTGCAGAAACACTATTATGTTAGTATGGTAAAAAGCCAAATGATTTCTTGCAGTGTCCAACCCGCTTTTCTGCTCGCTGCGTGACGTAGATTGTTTACTGGCTCTCGCCCGTTGCCATGGAGACTCGCTCATCCTCTTACAGCTCATCTTCCTCGAAGGCAGAAGGGAGCGCCCTTTATGTCGGTGCCTCAGGGCGCTAAGTGAGGAGCTGGAGAGGTCACGGCGAGGCTAATGGGATCGGTATTAACTGTAAAGGCCTATTTCGAACCTCAGTGCAACAAGCACCAACCAAATGCTAGTCTATAAGCTAATATGGGGGGGGGGGGGGATATATAGCAACTGAAAGTCACCATCTTGATGTAAACAGGTTTTAGGCCATACTATTTCTTTTGGTGTACTTTTAAAACAAAGTATATAATTTATTGTAATGTCTGGAGTTAAAAGTGATTGTCTGTTTACTAATTATTTACCCTGTTAAGTTATTGGTGTTCAATATTTAATTTAATTATTTTTGGAATAAATACAACTATAATAATATTAATAATGCAATAGACACTATGTATGATATGGGTTTTTTGGAACCTCTTAATGTTTGATCTGTGCCATAAAGAAGGCTAATTTTCAATGTTATATTACAAAATATTGTTATGGCACAAACACTATTAAAATAAATATATCGTTTTTCAATTTCTACCTCTCCTTAGAGCTATTCGAACTTACAAGAATTCAAACTCACACATTATATTCAAAACGCACGATAATATGAGAGTGAATATTGTACTTGTATATTATTTTAGGTCTGATTTGATATCACACCCCACACCATGTTACAAGCATAACTTCATTCAGCTATTTTACTATTGCATTTACAGAACAAAAAATAAGACATGCATTGTGACTAACATTTAGATTCTATATAAAACATAAAATTCAAATATGTTTATTCATAATTTATGTAAATTCATGTTCTATTAAGGTTTAATCTACCTACCTTTCAGAACCTTAGTATGTTCATATAATACAATTAACATTTTATGTTTGGATTATATTTATCTTTGTATGAGCATGTGCAAACACGCCTAGGTTCAAACTATAATTATTTTTGTAAGATACATGTATGCTTACAATTTACTACAAACATCGATAAACAGATCAAATGGAGCACAGAAACTACAACTGAACAGGTCTGTAATAATTTTACAAAGTGCCCATATCTTAATGCCAGTACCTATGCAAAAGTTTCTAAACCAGATTTACAATAGCTCTATGTGTTAGTGGAACATTCATGTTGTACCTCTACCCAAGCCAGTTGTTGTCCCTATATTAACACAGAATTTAGGTTCATAACATTTTTTTTTCGTGAAGACCACAATCAACAATATTTTACCACCTAGTAGGTTCTTGATCAAAAGATTTCCATACAGAAATGTTTCAATAAAATGCTCTTTGTTTTTGATAACTGGTAACTGTACACTCTGAGAAAATTTATATGACATTCAGAAACATTTAATGATTATAATTCATCTACAGTATATGCAGTTACATGGTAAATTTAAGATAAGTAAAATGATGGTAATTTCAAATGTATTTGATTCGTTACTAAGAAAAATATGTGAGGGTTTCGATTTTGGTATTGTATTTTTCCCTTGAAATTACTTCCATTACATGAATTTGCGTGGGCAGAAATATTCCGTACTTTTAAAACTGAGTGTGTGTTTGTGTGTGTGTGTGGCCAACACTCCCAGTTCAACATTATTGGATATGGAAAAGCTACGGGAATAGACTGAAGTTAATGTTGTGCTACTCTCAATTAACATGAGACAGAAAAACTCCAAGCTTTTGCTTATTCATTACCAATCTGACGTTTTCTATTTTCTGCGTGTGTATTGAATTCTCTTTTAATGTTATTTTTGCCCGATGTCTCCACCAAACTGAGCTGACGAGGAAGTTTTTACCTTGCTTTTCACATACATATAATAAAGTCAATACATCAATGTTTCTACTTTTCCGTTTGATAACTAGTAGTTTGTTTTCATTATATAAGCATATGAATGCAACATTCAATATAAATTGACTTGTTCGCATACCCAAATGAAGAAGCTTTCTAAAGTTATTTTTGAGCTTAAGAATAGAATGGTAATTTTAATAAATGAATAAACACGTTTTTATTACAAATCTGTTCAACCTTTTATTTTTTCCTTCGTGGTAGTGCAAGGCTGAAATTTGGTGTTGTAATAAATTCAAACATACTTCACAAAGCGTGGTTTACATTGCTATAGAATAGACCCTTCCATTTCGAGATGTTTTTGACGACCTTGCTAGCTTTCCAAACACCTGAAATAATACGTTTTGTGTTTGGACCATCGTTAATCTGATCATCCCTCGTGCATGAGCAGTACTTTGGAGTCTTAGCCTGGTGTTCGATTACACCGGTAAATTCTTTATAATCATTATTGATGTATGAATCGACGTCAGGAAATCTCGCGGGTTCAGGGACACAGCGGTTATAATTGACGGTGCTGTGTTTTAACTGGCCTTAAAAGGGAGAGATAGGACTGACAGAAGCCTTAATGGGTTCAACAGTTTTTAGCACATAACAATTTTGAATTGTTTGATTTTCAAATTTTTTCTTCGTAAACATAGTATATAATTAAGTGGAGTGCCTGAAGCTAATAGTGACTGGCTGCTACAAGTAATATGAAATCATTGGCGTTCAGAATTTAATGAATTACTTTTATAGTAAAAATGGCTAAAATGCTGGTACTACTATCGAAAAGTGTGAAATTTAAGACAAGTTACATGACACAGACAATAGCAGTGTTATTGCCGGCCGGAAAAATCAGGAAAACAAGGAAACCTAGGGGAACTGAAAAAGAATTCTTCAGTACCTGAAAAAGACAAGGAAATTGACCGCAGGTTAGTCCAAACACTATATGTAATATTGTTATGGGGTACCGTTATGTATTTAAAACATTTATTCTTTTACCTTGTCTGAGTTTTACTAACATCAACTGAACTTAAGGGATAGAAACAATTTTTTATTAATTTCAAGCACAATGAAATATCCATTGAAAGAGTAATGTACCGTTTCAAAATTTGATCATACAAAAACGTGTGTTTTCTATTTCAGACTGGTAGTTTTGGTTACCTAATGTTGATGCATATGACAGTGCAGACTGTATATTGTGCAGAAAAACATGCTGTAGTCAATTCTGCATATTATGTTTGTTTGTTGAAAAGTGTTTTGACAGTAAAGTGTGTTCTGTTTCACCCGTTATTGTGCCAGATATACGTACGAGACAGGGAAGAATATAGAGTCGGACAGGGAAGACAGCCACATCTCTGGGAGACTTGCAGTAAGCACGCTCTGGCGCAGCGGGGCACCGCTCATACTGTATTTTATTTTTGTAAATGTATCAGAAATATGCATGTAAAATTACAGATATTTTTAAAATGTGAACA
Organism: Bacillus rossius redtenbacheri; assembly: GCF_032445375.1. Taxonomy (NCBI): domain Eukaryota; kingdom Metazoa; phylum Arthropoda; class Insecta; order Phasmatodea; family Bacillidae; genus Bacillus; species Bacillus rossius. The sequence continues at coordinate 301,904,335 of NC_086330.1, read as the reverse complement.
CTTACATGAAAACAGCTGTATCACTGCAAAATAGTGTTCACAATAATCGCGGGTTCGGATTCTTACCCTGGAATTTATGCATTGTTTTGTCGCAGTACCTCAAATAGTTGAAGCTATTTGAAAAACCGTTCCCTGAATTGTTTTCCAGTACTAACTGCGCACATTAATTAACACAATAAAACAAAAAAATCAAATCGTTAAATATTCGATTATTTTTTCCATTGTGGGAAAAATTATGCTTGAATGAAACATCAATTAAAATATAAAAGTATATGCCAATTTTCGTAAGAAATACTCAGTATTGTCTGAAATACGTATTTGATATATGCAAAAAAAATAACCATAGCCATGTATGGTAAGAAGTTTGCAATATTTTTTCTTGTAGTGTTACAAACTATTTCTCGGCAACTGGTTTCCAGAGGGGATCCTTTGTGGAAGTACAGAAAGTGTTTGTGCGGCTGGCCGGCGGAAGGGAAGCTACACCACCAGCGGTGTCGTGTGTTCGCGAGGCGGTGTCTGATTGGCCGGCCCGCGCAATTAGCCCTCAGTGCCCGCGCTGCATTGTTTGTCGATCGTTTCGCGTTCCTTCGACGAGCTCCATCCCCCCCGCATCCACTCCCTCTTTGTTCGACGGGAAATAACATTTCATTAATTGCATCCTGAAACACGAGCAGCGGGGGTAATGATACCCCGGGAGGAGGGGTGCATGTGATCAGCACACAGACATTAGACACGGAGCCTATTACCGTTATTAGGCCCTCGTAAGTAATTATGCGTGTTTGAGCTTCTTTCCGGAAGTGCGTCTGCAGGGCCGGGAGAGTACGCGGGTAAATAAGGGGACATTAGCCCTTTCCCCCTCCCCGTTTAATTTCTTGCGTGCTATATATACGTGTAATTGACTCGAATTCTTCAGTATATTATATTATCTGGTGTTTCGTATCTTCAGGGATTGGACTTTTGTGTCATGCGATCACGCTCATTCTGATAGTTATTATTTTTTCGTTTTTTTTAATGAATATTTTTTTAGATAGCTATTTATAAAATTTTAACTGAATACCTCCCTTGTATTTTTTGTTCTGCCACGGTTATTTTTAAACAGATATTCAGATAGTGTAATATCATGTGTGTAAAAAAGTGCGTATATCTTTGTAATTATAATCACTTTCTCGACTTTTTACACCCATGACATTACACCAAGCGAGTATCTGTTAAAAATATTTGTGGCAGAACCACATATGTGAGGGAGGTATCAAGTTAAAATCTTATGAATAGTAAAAACAAAAAAAAAAACGAAAAAGGACCGAGCCTTAATGATGTTTGTCGAGAAATTAGGCCTATTTATCCCTCTAGTAAAAACTACTTGGAAGTAATCTGGGTAGAAGATAATTTTGCATGTGCCTGGTAATCCTTTTTTTGCCAAGAAATTTTCTGCACGTTATTCAGGTAAATGTCTGACCTAGGTGTGGAAACCCAAGAAAGTTGACCACTAGTTAGTGCCATCGACTCAGTTCGTCTGGCAAACATTGTTATTATGAATGTTTGCCTGACGTTTCACAAATAATTAGGCAAATGTAAAATTATACTTATTATTTGGAGACAGATCGGATCGCAAATGCGTGTTCACTTAGATTGACCCCACTTGTAATTTCATTGCGTTTTATCATACACGCCCCAAAAAACTAGAAACCAATGACGAAACACATTTCAAATAATCAGAAAAAATAACGTGCGACTGGGTAAGAAGGTAAAATATGGTAAGAGCCAATGTTGACTTGACTATGTACACGCTTGTGAAACCTTAACGTGGCACCACGCAAATATTTCAGGTTTTAAGTTACTCCCCTTGCTATGGGCGAGTGTCCTTAATTCCCGCACCCCACTAGAAGCTGCGTCTGCTGTACTTGGCAAAACCACGAAGAAAAAATTACGTTTTCAACTAACTCCACGTACTTTCTCTGACGTGCTCTCGCTCAAACAAGTTTGTGGATTAATTTACTAAACCAAAGAAAAACTAGATTTTTTAGCAGAGTTACTAAATATATAGTAGTACAGATAGGTGTGGCAGTGACAACTCTCAAATACGTTTAATGCAATTTTACTATCAAAACATTTATGATAAACTGCTTTAAACCGTTGCTCACTCTCGTGACGCGCTGTTCAGGCGTGAGGTGAAATTCTACAATCCAGTAACTTCCTTAAATGTGTTTGCCAACACGAAAAAAAGTTCGGCAATTTGAACGAAATGCCACATGCGTCAATGTTGCTCTGTCTTGCGGAACTTATGTTTCTTCGACATGAACAACCTCAGGGAATCCCCAAAACAGCTCACGCATTTCCCAACAAACTCGCTAAAATCTTCCGGCTAGGGGGGCCTAGTTAAATAATGTCTGGGTCACACACTTAAACTGTCATGTCCATGGCGAAGACGGTGCCTTAATTTGGCATGCGAATTCTTTCGCACGACCCGCATTGTATGTACCATGCAGGCAGACAGCATACATACGAACCACACTCGCGAGATCATCCACGTCATGCTGTAGCACGTCTCGCAAGCCCGCGCCGCCGGTCGCTAGTAGCGGAGTCCTCGCGCACTACAGCGCCGCGCCCAACGGCACCAAACGACTCCCACCAACGCCACGCTTTAAAAGAGAGTTCAATAATCCACTAAAATAAATACTACTTAATGTGTAGCCATTATAAAAATACTAGCATACGTACCCGGCGTCGCCCGGACTATACGCATCATAATATAAGGACCATCACCACCGAGTTTCAATTCTGAAGGACAAACACGTAAAGAACGGGCGATTTTGATTTTAAATTAACATTGGTTGCACAATCTCTGTGCGTCAAGGCTATGCATCAGCAAAACCGGGACGCCAATCTTCAGCTTCATTTTTTGAGAAGGCAGGTAACCCCTATGTAAGACGTGACGGACGCACCAATCGATAGCGCGTTGCAAATTCAAGGCAACGCCATCTATTGGCTAAGTTCTAAACTAAACTGTTATTAGCACCTTTAGCTCGTTAGAAGCTGCGAGCTTCACTAAGAGGGTGTGTTTAATCAAGAATAAGGGTAGGAAGTTTCCAGACCTTACTATATTATCGTGTGTTGGACATAGAGAAATGACACAAACTCACTGTTTGTGTGTCTATTACTTCCTACTACGATTTTCTATAATAAAAATGAATTTACCCTTTTTTCACTCCCTCGGGGATGGACTTTCATAATTACGTGTAGTCTGTGTCACTCTCCGGCCTATAAACTATTTACATATATGCAAAACTTCATGACGATCAGTTGCTCCGTTACTGCGTGAAAGAAGGACAGACAAACACACTTTCGCATTTATAATATCAGTAGGGATTATAGTTCTAAAACTATCACTTAGAAACTATTTATTAAATAATAAATACAGTTGAATAATTTTGTTGAATGTTTCAAAGTTTCTGGAGTCTTTCCGTGTTGCCAATGTAACACATACTTCATTTGACGACTTCTTTAAAAACTTTCCAATATCTTTAAAAAGAATACTTTTTTACGTTACCAATTTAATGTATTAAAACCAAAATATAAGTAAACAAATTAATTAAAAAAATAATACGTAAATTTACAAAGTGTCCAGCTGAAGTGACACTGTCTCTGTAAATTTGAAATTAAATTATCAACGTGGTGTGTGGAGCATAGCCTTCAGGCTCGTGTGAACACTACCACCGAGTCTAGTCTCAAGGTCGTTGAACCCGCGAGACTGCCAGGGTATGGTGGAGTAAACACTGGGACGCGACCGACGCGACGCGAATAAAATATTATTTATATATTATCCTAATTTTTTGCGAAATTAAGGCGATACTCTTTTGCTTACACCTTACCGCATGAATATATTGTCTACCATTAAGAAATATCTCAAACAATAAACCGTAAATAAAATATTTAATTAGAAAAATAAGTAAAATGATAGACAACGAACTTGATTGCAAACTAAATGTTTGTAGATTAAAGATAAATAGAAAACTAATTTGACAAATCTCTGACTTCAATATGACGCGACAGACTTTGCCATTATAAAGATTTTCGATCTTCATCGCGTCGCGGGCGCGACGTTGCTGAGAAATACGTGTTTGGATTTATTTGCCATTTATGTTTGGACTTGTGCATTGGCATTAATATATTAGTATATACATGCTTTACTAAATTTATCCTTGGAATCCTTCAAATAGTATTTTGCACATTGATTTTTTTTTTCAGAAAAAACCATCAATTTGGTTCAAACAGATTTTTTTCAAACATTTCGATCAATATAAATGTTAACATTGATGGCTGGCGTATGAGCGTGGCGTGTGTGGCCCGCCGGACTCCGGAACTGCGGTGGTTGGAGAGTTAGTAGAAGTATCTCGGCGCTCCGGCTGCACTTCGAGGTGGGACCGCGTTGGGAAGGCCCGCGAAGGGGAAAGGGGTGGGGGTTGGGTACCGTCTTATTATTTCGCGCGGGAGAGTTGGCGCCACGCGGGCGTGGTTTGGGGAGGGCCTCTGTGGTTTCTCGGGGGTTGGTTAAGAGGGGTGAGGGGGTTGTGTTGGAAGTACGTGACCACTTCGCGTCGGGGGTGGCTTTACCCGCTCGCCGTCTGCGCCGGAGGAAGCCAGGGCACTTTGAAGTTCAGCCTCCCTCCCTCATTCCCTACTTGCTACCCCTCCCCCTGGTGGCAAAGTGTTTTTTTAATCCCACCTCTCCTTTCCTCCCCCTCCCCTCACTCTATCAACTGTTCGCCACGTGTCTTGCCAGAATTTCCTTGAGAAGTTGTAGTTCGTGGCCGGTAGACCACATGACCACTGGCGACTAGTAGCTGGTGACATTTCCTTGACTCTTTTTGTGTCATGCTACACTGATGGTAATGGTTTTTAGTTATTTTAACAAATATTATAAAATCATCCGACGGATTCATTAGGTCATAAAGTCCGTAAAAATTTTGACAATTAGTTGTACTAAACCAGAAAACAGCTTTTTTTTAGATATGTGATACATTTTTCCGAGGAGGGGGGGGGGGGGTGTTTGTCTATAACCGGGGACACGTATTTTTAGGGAAAATATTTAAAGATATCGAGACTAGTTGTAGTACGTATTTGGTTGAGTATCTTTCACGTACACGATCACTGTCGACACACGAATCACAGCTATTGTTTTACGGAAGCAAACGCGTCCTGAATGGTCCTGCCAAGTAAGGCAATGGCTTTTCTTGCAAACGGGTGCCAATTACAAGGAAGATAACGCTGGCGCGGGCATACCTTATTATTGTCTAATGAGCGGTCAAACCCCCCCCCCCCCCAACCCCCTTGATCAAGGCAACTGCTCCTGTGCGACTCGTTCGCGTGATCTCAGAAGTGCTGCCAACACCACAGCGATGGCAAACCAGGACACGACGTAAACCTTGGGTGGGCAAGAAATGTGACTGCTAGGAAGGCAAGAAGAAGCTACCTGGTGTGTTTTGACTATATTGGCACGATAAGTTTGAATCACACGTTTGTCTGCGTATAACCGGTTTAAGTCTCTTCATACAGTTATCATTAAATTATCAGGCAGTAGCGGCATGGCTGATTTGTTTTGGCATCATTCCCAAACGTGTAATTAAGTTAAGGTTGTATGTGTGTTAGTGAGGCGGGATGATAAGTGCGATGCTCACTGGTATTTCTAGCGCGGTATAGCCTGTAAGTGCAAGAAGGCTCTGAACTCGCTCGCAGTCTTCTCGTCCATAGGAAAACTGTGAAATTTGAGTGGTGACTGTAACTTTTTATGACGGAGAACTGAATATGAATGTGTAATGCAAGTCTCGTAAGTGCTTTCAAGAATCTGTATCGAATGTTTTACGCTTAAAAATTACTCCGAAAACACACCTTTTAGCCAATTTTACACTTCGAAAAACACAGTTAAAAAACTTAATTCATATTCAAAAGTACTTGTCAGCCCTCAGCGAATTCTTAAATACTTTTCGTAAGCAGTCCCCACTCGGATAACTTGAGTAGTTTTAGAATTGCGTTGTTTTTCCTGAAACTCTGCTCACCGTATGTGTGCCCGGGCAGGCGCCCTTAAGGTTAGCGCTACGATTTTAATGACACTATATTGGCTTAACAAGTTATATACTGTACAATTTTTATATATTTTAATTTTTTAATTTGTTTTTGATAAAGAATATTACACAACATAATAAAAGGCCTGCATTATTGTAGTACATGGCTACTACAAATAGTTTTTTAGCCTGTGTAGTCGTTAGCGTTTAGAATTGAACTCATTTTTTGGGAACGACTTAACTGTAATGATACTGCCAATAGACTGTTATGGTAATAAGGTATTTCGTAATGTGCCATCTCTGCCTTAACGAATGAGAATTTTTTATTTCTAAACAATAAAAAAATATAAAGTATAGAAACCGTTTAAATAAATAGATGTAACACCCCTCCTCCCCCTAAACTAAAACAATTGTTTGGGAAATTCATTGTTCAAATCACCCTCGGACTGTCTAGTGGTTGGTTATTGCAAAACCTGTCATCCAACCAGGAGAGACACTCTATAAAAAAAAAACCAAACATACATATTCTCCAAACTGCAAGTGTCCACAAAACTAGCGATTTCCTTACGAGTAAAAACCCGTTGTAATTAACTAAATAAATTATAAAACAATTTAGGATTGAGCATTAAGAAAAGGCTCTCCCAAATTTATGACACAGCTAGAGTTTATTGATTCACCAAGAAAACTAATTGAGGTTGCTATTTTAAAATAGATCATTTTGATTTTACTCTTACCACCAAAAAAAGTAGACAAAAGAAAAGTATACCTCTGAAATCATTATGATTTACTAGCTTCACACACTCTCAGCTACCCGAGATCATTTCCTACTACCTTGCACTTTACAAAACTTATTTCAACAATAATTTGTAAACTTAGCATTTGTGCAAATACAAAGTACTAGGGAAAGATAATTTTAGTTTTTTTTTTAAATTTTATTTCCTAGCACAAATAACTCTACGAAGCTGCTAGGTTCAAAATGCCAGTAGACCACCTAAACAGATCTGCTGTTGGTTTTATCGCACACTCGTCGACACTCGTTTGAAGAGTTCTCAAAGAAAATTTAAAGTGCTGCTCTGGGACTTGGTCGACCAGGATGCCAGGTACAAGTTTGGGGCAAACAGTGTATCGCACGAGCGCGGATCAGGTTGGCTAGCCTTTCTTGATACTAGCCCGCTTGAACAGTTCATCGCTGCCGAAATGCAAGAACCGCTCACAGTTCACAATGCACACGTCTGGCGGCCAGTCCTCCTCAAACCATGTGTTACGTCCTTGGCAATCACCTCACGCATCAGTTCATAGCAAAACTCCGTGTAAAACTGTCTAAACATTCACAGCTTATACGAGCAAGATTGTCTAGGAATTTGGAAAAATACTTAAAATCTTCTTACAGGCAATGGTTGATAATGGTTTTAAAAGAATGTCACCTTACTGTTCAGTCGAACCTTTGAATATATATACTGTATAGAAGTCGCCAGCCCAGGTTAAAATTTCTAATACGGTTTTGAGGTAGTTGGTTAATTCACCGCCGCAATCGCCACCATCTCTAGGGCATCGACTTGTGGTGGTTCCTAGCGGACAAGTGTCGAACTCTTCAAACACCCCTTCCCCCTCCAGTTGAACGACGTTGAGCTGCAGTGAATGATGGATGAGGGGTGCGCGGTATGACAGCAGGCGACAGCGCTGCGCTCTAACGTGTAAATAACAACTAAGACGATACAGGGCGTTACGGCAGCGCACTGCAGCGGTGAACTTCCCAAGCTGCTCATCATACGCTTCTGAAAAACGTAGAGTAAATCCTATCCACTCGCGACTTCTATACAGTATATATATTCAAAGGTCGAACTGACGAAGTTACGCAACACTCAACAAGTGAAAAAGGGTCTGGCATAACCTGATTCGCCCGGCCCCACACACAAAGCGGGGCTAACCACAGTAACGGACAGTCAAGATAAGAGTTAATGGCTTAACCGAAGATAGTCTTTCCATAAGCGGAAACTTCAGTGTATAATATAAACCAGTGCGTGACTCATGTCTCCGCCCCGTTGCTCTGCGATGCTCCAGCCAGGCTTGGAACAGGCACCTCTGCGAGCGCGTATCACAAAGCAAGGATAGTCGCAACTCAATGTTATAACTAACGCTCTTATTTTCTTTGGAAATCAGCTAACTGTGCGTTATTTTTCGGCAACCTAACAACCTAAAAGTCGTTAATTTTTCGAAAGAAAATTTGGCTACCTTGGTTTATTTTTTTGGTCGGTTGTTGCTGGGAATATTCACTATAAATGTTTCAGATTTTCTATTTTCCAATACGGAACGACCAAAACTATATGTTGAATTTGTTATCTATTGTTAGAAATCTTGAAAACTGCATAGCGGCAAAGTATGATTGTTGAACTTCAGTTTCAATTGCTAACAATACACACGAGCACACGCCTACACATTTACGCATGGTGGCCATTCTTATGTCATTTCTGCCACGATAATTCAACACTGTAAATTTTTTTTTCCAAAATATAACAGTTCGCAATTATACTCAATACGCCACTCCGTTAATACACCATTCCATAAATTCTGAATTATTAATGTCTGTAAAATAACTTTATTGAGTCATTATGTTTAAGAAATTCCTACGTTTACTGTATATTTAAAACTTAATTTTTTATGTTGGTATTTGTAAACCGCACGGTTTTTTAGTGTCCATATGCCGCCTGTTCAGTCTCCCCCCGTGGCGCGCACATACCCACAGTCTGGCTGGCGCTTCAGACACGGCCGCAGCGAGCGCTGTCGTCGCCGGACGAGTCCACCTCGCAAACACCCCATTCTCCCAGATACAAGGCCAACCTCCGTCGTTTATTAAGTCGACATTAACTACTAAATGTGCTAACATTGTTGGTACAAAACATTGATCATAATTTTCTTCAACCAAAAAAAATTAAACAAAAATTAAGTAAATGATAATTTTATTTTTACTCATGACATGTGACAGGATGGCAAACACGTGTTGTATCTCTGATATATTTGTTTTACGAAATGTCAAATACAGTAATTGTCTGACAAATTTACATAGAAATTGTATAGGCGTAGGTGAACAGATAGATTATGGTCAGCTGTTTAGGAATATAATCAAAATTGTCTTAAAGTTCGCGACTTCTACCTGTTTTTAGCGATTCATGTATCGGGGTGTTATTAAATGCAAACTGTAATTCCATGTTGATCTCTATGCATGGTGATTCGTCCATTAGGATGGTTTACCAGCTGTAGAAGAACAACAATTTTACTTAATTTATTTTAGAATTAAACTGATACTGACATAAGAAATAAATTATAACCACACCGGTTTAACAACACAGTCAATCACCTACTATTTAAATGAACTTCTCATTCATAATTTCTAATTTTTTAAGCTCTTATTGTAAGTTTTTTTAGAAATCATGTTTTTATGTACAAATTTTTTATTTTAAATATAATTATAACAACTATACCAAAAGTAAGTATAAATATTCCAAATTCGTGTTATTATAAGGCAACAGGCAAAGCTGTATCCTGTTATACGTTTTAAAACATCCTATAATTTTATAATTTCTTGGCACTCCCTGAATAATATCTATAAACCAATCAAACACAAGACGCACGAGACCTAGTCACAATGAACCAAGACAGAGGTACGTGACAGCAGCCAATCAGCATGCGGCTCCTCCCAGATTGTGTACAGTAGTGTGAATTCCATCCTGATGCCGGGATATACACGCTAATTCATCAGTTCTCTAAAATAAAATATTTTTAACGGTAGATGTTCTTCAAATAATGGCAACTGATTAAAATAAAATTAATTTTTGAAGTGAAACTTTTACTTTCTTAGCGAAACAAATTTTGTGACGCCAAATCACGAATATGAACATCATCGATATAATAAATAATATGTATACACAAATACACACACATATGTATACATACTTCAGAAACTAAGCGATTAAGTTTCACTCGTCCTTAGCCAAATTGAATAAGCATTCAGGAAGCAACCAGAATAACTTGGCAGCTCAAATGCGACCAAAACAGCGGATAGAAGGGAATTCATAACAAGGATACCCCAAAATGAGAAACTGAACTTGTTTGTTTTGTTTTGTTTTTTCATCTCGCGACTGCGACTTAGATGTATATCTTTTTCAATTAAAATTTAATCCTTCCATCTCCTCGACAGTTTTGTGCTTGCCACACCCCCTCCCCCCTTCCTTCTGTCCCTATCCCAAACTCTTCTACTGGCTTCTTCAAACCCTTCAGTTTTGTCTGGCGGCAGGTTTAAGAATTAATTAAGGAGAAGCATTAGAGTGGAGGTGAATTGAAGGAAGACGGGCAGAACACTACTTTCGACAAGTTTTGATTCATTTGGCTGCAGGAAAAAAAATCAATTAACTGTGGTGACTGCTCTTAAAAACTGAAGCAAATTCTTTAATTTACTGCTCGTTTCAACGATTAATTTAATTACAATTATCAGAGGTTGGTAGAAGGCACGTAGTTCAAAACAAGAAACATCCCCGGTATGTTTCGTGACAGGCTATAATTCAAACTCCTGTACATTTGTGCCATAGTTTTGACTGAGCCACAGTCTAGGCCACGTAATTTTAGCGATAAAATTCTCACTGCTCATTAGACTTCAATAAGGTGTGCCCTCGCCAGCGGTTTCTTCCTTGTGATTGGCGGCCGTCTGCAGGAGAAACCATTGACATATTTGGCCGGGCCATTCAGGACGCGTTTGCTTCCGCATACAATTTATGTTATACGTGTGCCGGCAGTAGGTGTATTCGTTAAGGAGCTTCGAACGATTACGAAACACAGACGATGATACAGTGTTATAACACATAGATGGTCTGTAAATCCATTCGCGAAAACGTTCCCCTACCCTTTCCCAATCAGACAGAGCTGGAGAAAAAGGTATTTTGGTCGGCATGAAGAATTATCTAACGATCAACAGAGAATGCATAAAAATTGTAAAAGCTTGCCAGTTTTGAGTAATCACTGGGTTTTGGAGAAAATCCTTTTGGCAATATATTAAGAACTCTACCAGTGAGCTGTACCTATTTGTAGGCCCAAGCTGCCCTGTAATCACGTGTGTGTTTCTATGTCTTGTGTGTGATTGTGCCATGGTTAACCTGACAGGCGCTAGACCTCAGACAAATGGCAGTCATCCAACTATCTGCGGTGCTAATCTCGTGTGTATCAGTGAGAGACGGATATGTCTAACACAGGCGGCAACCATCCCTGGAGTGTGAGTAGAGCTGTGGAGTGGAAACTAGCCTATAACTAGAGGGAGATAATTTCACGCCAGGATGAACTCACCTTGTCTTTATACAATTAAGTTTATATAATGCTTATTGGTCTGTAACAGGTTATTTTGCGGGTTACACCTGTTAGGTGACCACTTATGTTTATTATTTATAGCTAATGCCCGGCACGCGTTGCTCTGCCTCTTTCAATTTTTTTTTAAATTTGTTTGATGTAGATACATAAATACAAACACCTCTCTGTATTTTCTATCGCCATCCCTCAAAAAATCTCACTATTTATCTTTATATATATATATATTCATATCTCTACATATCACTATCTCTCTATATCTCTCTACTAGCTGCCCGACCCGGCTTCGCACGGCTATACTAATGGAAAAAATTAAGCCACATCTCCCATTTACAGTAATGGTAATTAAAAAAAATTCAGTGAAAATTTATTACAATGCTGTATAATGTACCGGAGAGAAAATGAATAGCACCGATGGTTTCCCGACTCGTGCACTGATGTACCCGTACTTCGCTACGGCAGTCTACAGGCAGATCACTCTTGCGCCGCTCATTATACATGCCCCTCCTTGTGGGTACGCCACTGCCGCGCGATGCCCGTTGCCATGGAGACGCAGAAGGCATGAACAATGCAAAATCCTGTTCTCATGCAGACAAAGTACCCACTGTTGCCTGGTTTTAACCACCCATGGGATCTAATTTTCGGAAAATGTCATCCTGCGTAACATAAGGAACATCACAGTGAAGTTTCAAGTCTGTATAATATATATACTTAAAAAAAAGGGCAATAAAAACAAATTAAACACAGAGAGAGGAATAAAAACAATAGTTTAGGTTTGCGATTTAAAGTGATAAAAAGTATTTAAATACTAATTGAACTCTTATGAGGGTACTGATTGCTTCGTTGTTAATATCACACGGGTGTTTTTTACTTGTATGGGAAAATTAAGAATGATAAGGCATCTAGTGCGTGGCAACAATGTTAATAGGCAATAGGAAATAAACTTCTATGCGCCTGCGGCATTGTCAACACACACTTCGTACGTGTACTGCATGTTGTATCTAACCCCCTCCAACGCATTTGATTCTAAATTGTACTTTTAGTAAGGATCCCTAATGTTATTGATAATATAATCTAGCCTATAGCTTTCCTCGATAAATGTACTATCCAACAATGAAAGAACTTTTCAAATCGGACCAGTGGTTCCTGAGATTAGCGCGTTCAAACAAACAAACAAACTAACTATTCAGCTTTATAATATTAGTATAGATGTAGCTAGGTTTCTATCTATATCTCAATCCATCTCAATATTTATCCCTCACGTTATCTCTATATCTCTCACTATTTCCATATCTTCCTATATATATCTTAATCTTTATAAAACAAAAGACGATCACACAAACATTCATTGAATATATTTTTACCTATATTAATTTTTACTTATCTTTTTTCTGTCACAGGTGTGACATGGGTATATAAAAGCACGCGTGTATTCGGATGCAACGTTGAATCTTAATTTCAAAGCAATCGTTGAAGAACTTTCGGAGATAACTAGCTCATGGTCCGTGAAAAGCTTGCCAACAGCACTATAGTCGCCGCACGATAAGTTCATACTTTTAGGAAGCCCTGCTTCAAGCTGGGATCTATTTTCAAGGTGACTATGTATCCTTCCGCCAAATATCAACAATAACATTGCCATGTGGAAAACCATGTGACTACCACATGGCAATGTTTTGGTTGGGTAACTGTCAAATAGGGATGTAATTAATGGATAATAAAATTACACTGCAATTTTTATAATTGGTTAAATGTCAGTAGAAAATGTCATAACACCATGTTTAATAATTCAAATATTAAATATAAAAAAATCTAAGCAAATTTTTATAGTTTAGATTTTAAACCCAGCGTGGTGCTGTGTCTTCACATAATATCTATAAAAATTGATGTTAAGTTTTACAAAAGAAATTTTGCTGCTTCGAGATTACTATATCACAAAGTGCTATGGTTGAAAGCATGAAAATTATGTCAGTATCATTTATGAAGAATTTAACTTTAAGAAATTATTCAGTATGAGGTAGCTATGTAAACTGTTAGTTTCCTAAAGCCGTGAGTGCCAGGCACATCACTGCCATTACATCGAGAGGTCATTTGTGAATATAAAATAACAAGTTAGGGTAAATATGTAGTTGGGCGGTATTTGCGAAAAAAATGTTAAAAATCCGAAAATACCTTTATTGTATGCTCTTCAACTTCCTCTTTTCATTAAAAGCGGCGGAGGTAAGAAATTCCAAATACTTTAGAAGATATCGAATTTTTAAATTTCATCACAATACCAGTGCATTAATGTGGCGATTATCATTGTTTCTTGTTTACGTACGAGTATCTACTTTTTTTATTGGATAATGATGTCACGTGATTGTTCGTGATAGGCCAGAATTCAAACGAACCAATACGTGATTATTTAGTTCATTTATTGTTTAAAACGGTGTTTAATTACCGCCTCCAACTTAGGTGAGTTTTTAACGTTTCTAATTTTAAAGTCTTATTTGTTATTTTGATATTGTTGCGCAAGTAATAAGTAACAAAAAAAATACGTGAGTTATTACTGTGCATCCTTTGTTACGCGTTTGTTATGTAAGGTCAGTTACATTATAAATAATTTAAAACTAAAGAATAATTAAAATTAATTCACATTATTTTTAATGTCGGCTTAGTTTGAAAGTATTAATAATGTAACTGACCTGACATAATCAACCATTTTATTAATTACGCATTGACGATTCGCGTATTCACGAACACACAGCAAAATAACAAAAATGGCGTCGCTCGAATGGTTCCACAGGTCTTGTATTGCAAAATTAAAAAATTCTATATCTCCTAAAGTATTTGGAATTTCTTATCTCCGCTGCTTTTAATGAAAAGAGGACGTTGAAGAGCATAAAATAAAAGTATTTTCGGATTTTTAACATATTTTTTTTCGCAAATACCGCCCAACTACATATTTACCCAAGTTAGTAACACTTTTCTGGCACTACGAACCGAGTCAAGTATCGGTTAAAGGTTATGGCTAACCAACATGTGTTTTGTAATTAGGCATTATTTTCTATCAAGCAGAATAAATTTTAAATTCAAATTCTAAGTTATACATTAAACATTTCTGTAAGTGTGTATTTTTATGTGTATGTGGTTTGTCTCATATAAAAACTATATCACTTAAGTATGTACAATGCAGAAAAGAAATTGTTGCCATAAAAAACTTAACTTAAGAATCTGTAATAAAATAAATATATTAAATAAATCGAAACTGAGCAATAAATTATCACTACCATCAATATTATGTTATATCCTGTAATGAAACTAATGTTTAAGAATCACCTATAAACACAGCAGAGAAATTACATATCACTAAACACGTTATCCAGAACACCTGTAATTAAAAAGCATACATTAGCACATTAACCCTGAGCATATATTCAAATGCTGTATTTTTTTATGGTTACAGGTGTTAACAAAAAGTCATGACAACAACCTACGTAGAGTTGAATTTCTACTTAAGTTTTTTAAAATGCATTCTAATTATTGACAATTATGTTTCCTAACCTAACCAAAATTTACCAAACCTAATTTCATGTAAATAAACCTCATTTGGGTTGGGTTAGGTTACATTATGTTGGTTGAGGATAGGTTATGTTAGGTTAGTATCTGTGTACATGCCCTCACATTTAATATGTTTTGCTTGTGGGACATTACCTAATATATAAACGAAAATATAAGAACGTGTCTGTTTGTAATTTGCCCGACATTCAAAACAAGAAAGCTGCGAGGAAGGTACTTTTACACTATTTTACAAACACGCCCCAACCTAACGGAACGTTTTCACGCACATACTTTCATAACGTGTTAATTAGTCACTCACTTTTTCACGGTCGTGACGCCCAGATCTAGAAGAAATGCTGTCATTTCTGCGACATCACCCTGTTCCAGTTGACCTGTATTTATTAACATCGTAACTCTTCGTGCCACGTCGATAATATCGTGCTGTCTCCTTCTTTACATTCATTTTAATAACCTAACAAACCGTAATAACTAACACAAAGTTACACTGTAAAAGCAATAGTTCACTACAAGCAACAATTAAGACAACCCTTTAAAATTAGAAAATTAATTAGTACACAAATACACTGGATGTTTTCGGAAAATCAGAAGTCGTTTTGAGCAAACAAAAACAAGCGTTCAACATGGCTCGGGCCGACACACAGTTACGTAGGTGATTCATCCGCAACAGCTTGCAACGTCATCTGTAAACAAAATAACTTAACTTTCGTATATATTAAACAATATTACTCCAGGATCTGGAAGTAAACATATGTGAAACATTTTCAGCAATATTTATCGTTATTTCAGCTGTTCAAAATTACATACTAAGGAACTATTTCTTCAAGTGTGTAGCCAACATACCGATAAATATCGTTGCCACGCGTGTTTAAAAACTTACATATAAAATTAACAAATACAAATTATTTCAGTATTCATACACACGTACGGAAACGTAATAGCTTGATAAATTATGTCGTCCTATTTTGTTTATTTATTTGTCAAACAAATTGCACAATAGTAAACCAAATATTCTTAGTTCCATTTTTAAACAGTTCTTCCCAAAAGTACGAACTTACCGTGCGGCGACTATAGTCCAGCCACCAGCGTGAAGCAGACGTTCATGTGCTACCCGATGAATCCGTGAAGCAGTCGTGATTCCACCTGTTATGCATCGAAACAGCGGCTCGGTCCCCCTGTGTCTGGCAGTATGGAAGGTCTCGTGTGCGGGGTGGTTGGCCACCGGCAGCCTGTGTCACTGCAGCCACGCTCGACCGCTGTTGGTTTGTCAGGGGCGGGTCGGCTCCCCTCCACCCCTCTGCGGTCCCGCGCTCACTTCGCCCGGGAAGCGGTCGTACATTTCGTGCCACTTCGCATTAAACAAAATAATTGAAAACCGTTCAGGTTAAAAGCACGATAAATGTCAATGTGAAAATTGTAGCAAGTATCTTTGTTACGTCTCTTGATACACAGTAATATTATTATTATTTTGTAAATTGAACAGAAGTATTCATGTAAAATTAGAGATATTTACATGAAAACAACAAACTGTATCACCACAAAATATTGTTCGCAGTAATACTGGGTTCGGCTTACGCGGGTATTTATGCTTGGTGTTGTCCCGATAGTTAAAGTTATTTGCAAAAGTTTCCTGACTTGATTTCCAGTACTAACTGCACAATTAATAAAGATAATTAAACAAGGTAAAGTCAAAATTTTGAATATTCGTTTATATTTTCGATGGTTTAAAAAAGTTAAAAAAAAATTATTTGCCAATTTTCGTAAGAAATTATTATTAAGCTATGCAAAAATAATCATAACTTTGTATTGTACTAAGTTTCAATATATTTCTTGTATTATTACAACCTATTTATTGACAAACTTTTTTCCAAATGAATCTTTTGTAAATGTACAGAAAAATTTCATTGAATCTGTAATACAAAGAATATAAAATAATATAAAAGACAACTAAAACTCGTAAGAGCACGAATACGACTGCAGTAATAACATATCCACGCATATCATTTAAAATAAGTTCTTATTCCATTGCAGTTAATTATTTCAAATTTATAACATTATAGTGATGAGTTAAATTCTATGTACTGTATCAAATTACCTACCTTAAATAAACGAAGTCGGTTTAATAACTAATCTACAAGTTGGTCAGAAACGTTGGTTCGAAGAAAACTTAGCGAATTCTCAAGCGCATTAAACAGCGTACTTACTCATCGCACTATAACGAAACTGTATTTCTAACATTAATTGTCACTCGTTCCGTCTTTATGCATCATCTGCAAAAACTGTAAAATTACGAAAAACCTACATTTTAAGGGGTTTTAG
This sequence comes from Bacillus rossius redtenbacheri, assembly GCF_032445375.1. Classification (NCBI taxonomy): domain Eukaryota; kingdom Metazoa; phylum Arthropoda; class Insecta; order Phasmatodea; family Bacillidae; genus Bacillus; species Bacillus rossius. The sequence continues at coordinate 301,887,053 of NC_086330.1, read as the reverse complement.
TAGCTACTTAAAGCTTCCATGATAAGTACCAACGCTATTGCAGCTTTGTTATGCCCACCAAGCTGTCAAAACATCTCTATTATCGCTCTCGCTCGGATTGTAGTTCCCCAGTCTGCCGTCGACAGCAGCAAATGGCCCGAGAGCAACAGGACGATGAACAGTCTATATATCTCAAGGTCGGTGGGTTGGCCAGTGTGCACCGTGGCGTGGAGGCTTGCTGTCCGATGACGACAGCCACCAGTACACATAGTTGAGAAGGAATCAATTCAATGTCCACCCTGTCAACAGCATGAGACACCATCCATATCCCCAACTGAGGAGACACCTGACAAATATCCCGAACAAGTGAGAATGTTGGTGAGGACTTTTAATTTTCTAAGGGTTGCAGATCGCAACACGAAGAGAGTGTATTTCCCCAACGCATCAGGACGGCACTAATCATTAGTTATTTGGCCGAGTTCACATACAAGAGGCAAGCAGTGCTGGGAGACCTGCGCTCAGTAATCAAAATATTTGGTTCATAAGCGACCGCCTTACGACAGTGTGACCACCCTCACAAACCTCCCCTGTTGTTGATTATTTTTAATCGGTTGCTATATCGCTATATCGCACACCAGTCCGACAGAGCTCTTTAAAAAGGGTACTTTTTTAAATTAATTTGCTTCTATGACGTTGTAGGGTACAAACAATATGTCAAAGATGACGAAATGATCGGGTAGGGCTGGCCACGAACATCAGCTGTCCGTGACTCGCTGGCGAGTGAGCAGCACTAACTGCAGAGTTGCACTCGCCTTGGAGGTGGTGTGGCTACTCGCCCTGCTGTACCCCGCCGGTCACCGGTGTGTGGGTTCATGATGCCCAGGTGTCCGTCTGGGCGGTGCCGGCGGCCGCTGCCTCCTGGCGCCGCCGCACTCCGGCCTCAAGAGCTGCAGTCGACTGTGACGTCACCAACTCATACAGTTCTGTAAAAAGCTAGTTAAGTGTCATCGATTGTAGGCAATATATATAATAAAATATTTAAAAGGATAAAATTACATAAGTATGAAATACAATACATATTAAACTAAATTCGTGTATGCAAATATATACTTTTCACAATTTACAACACGATGCGCCGTGAATGAACCTGTCAAGTATAGTGCGACATGAAATAAACATTTACTACCATGTATTTTAGTTACAAATAAACTTCTTATTGCACAGGGCCTCTAATTGTACATGTAAATAATCTGATGTTTACTTGGTTTTTTAATGTTAGCTATATTGTCGTAAGCATTTATATACAATAAAATATGGCATGAGACTGTATCATTGTTTTGCACCCCGTTTCTCTGTTGTTAAGTGGGTGTAACTTTCCTTTTTTAAAAGCTTTTCTCAGTTTACTGCGAAAACTATATGTTTGAAAGTTATTATTTGTGACTTCATTTGTTAACGTTACAAAATTTGCACGTCTCTTTACCTTCTTGGTGAATATGCTAAAAACTAGTGAAGACACGATTGCCTCAATTTTGTTGTGCTATACTGTGTCACTAATCCCACCATCCTTCCTCCTAGCCCAAGGAAGAAAGTGGAAGTAATCCCCGTTAAGTGCGCGGGTGTTTTGTTCCTCGGAGAGACACATTATCGGGTAATGGCGCGAGAGTCCTCGGACTGCAGAGCGTGTTGGCAGACAGCAGCCGGGCGTGGGCCGGCATCTCATCTGGCGGAGTTCCCTTGCACTGTCTTCTTAGGAACACGCAGGACAGACATAGCCAAGTTATGTGCTTGTAACTGGAGATAGTTACAAGTTATGTGCTTCTAACTGGTGATAGTTACGAGTTAAGTGGCTATCTGGTTATAGTACCGTGTTTTGTGGTTCTAACGGGTGGTAGTTCCAAGTTATATGGCTCTATCTGGTGATAGTTCCAAGTTATGTGCTTCTAACTGGTGATAGTTCCAGGTTTTGTGGTTATAACCAGTGTTATTTTCCAACTATGTAGTTATAACTTGTTACAGTACTAAGTTATGTGGTTCTAACTGGTGATAGTTTCGAGTTAAGTGGTTATCTGTTTACAGTACCATGTTTTGTAGTTCTAACGGATGGTAGTTCCAAGTTATGTGGCTATATCTGGTGATAGTTCCAAGGTAGGTGGTTATAACTGGTGGTAGTTCCAAGTTATGTGGCTATATATGGTGATAGTTCCAAGTTATGTTTTTCTATCTGTGATAATTCCAATTATAACTAGTGTTAGTTCGAAGTTATGTGTTTCAAAGTTATTTTCTGATATTTCTGAGTTATATGGTTGTAATTTCTGATGGTTCCCAATTATGTAGTTATAACATGTGGCAGTTACAAGTATTGTGGTTCTAACTTGTAATCATAGGCGTGCGCAGGACTTCAGTAGTGGTGGTGCCAGATTACACAACAGCCCTGTCATTCACGGACCCCGAGCCTAAAGCGGGTGGTCCGGGGGTCCCCCCCGGAAAATTTTTGATTTTAAAGCGCAAAATGGTGCTATTTAAGGTGTTTCCGAACAAAAACATTAAATACACAGATGTAAAAATTTTAACATTTTTTATGACAAATTATGGCTTTGAACGTTATAATCACCAGGAAAACAACTAAAATATTTAGTTTTAGCTTTGTTGAGCCATAAAGTAAATTGCACAAATCGTTTGCACGGAATTCATGCTGGTGGCTTTGAAAAACCGTACTTACATGTTTTCTGAAGACGCCAAATAAATGCTAGAAAAAAAAATTTCAAATGTTAAGTTTTTAAATCAACAAATCAAGGGAGTTTTTGTAACATACCTTAAATATGTAAAATATTAAAATAATAAAAAAAAACACACAAATATGAGTGGGCAAAAGTTTTAACTTTTGGAATACAAAAAAATTGTTTTGTCGGCGACTGCATATAAGTCATCGAGTAAGCCTATCCTTTTAACTAACTAAACTCTCTCTATTTTTTAAAATAAACCCTGGCGGACGGCGGCTATTATTCCATGCGCCTGCCAAGTGGAGTGAACAGTGGACACCGAACGCGCATTCTATGTAATTCGAGAACCATGAGAAGTATTTACATTTCAGAAGTTTCGTAGCCGCGGCCCGCGTGTACAACACAAGTAATTGCAACTGGCTTGTTTCCGCGTGTATAGTTGGTTCGATTGATAATTGATATACTGATGGTGTTATGAGCACATATCTGTAACTCAACACGATTGGAAAACATATTTTTTTGGAAATAATACCAATTTTTGTAAGTATGTATTATTTCTGCTTGTAAAAAACAAAATAACGTTAACCCTAATGGTGGTGCCAAGACACCTGTGGCACCTACCGTGCGCACGCCTATGCTTGTAATAGTTCCAAGTATGTCGTTCGGCTTGTGTGTCTTAAATTATTCTTTTCCAAGATTTATAAGTAGTGCGTTTCTAATTTGTAACAGTTCTCAGTAACGAAGTTTCAAAGTTTTTAATTCTTTTACACTATGGTGGGTTATAATTGGTGTGTGGTAATGATTGCTCTAACTCATAAAAGTTCCTAGCTGTGTGGTTACAAAGTTATGTCTGTTTCAGGTTGCGACTTTTAAATTTATGTGTTGATCCATCACAAACTACTCGGTTATTGTATATTGTCACATACATATAAATCAGCAGATATAGGAAAACATAACATATATGTAACAGCTATACAAGGGAGCAGTTACCAAACTCTAGTACTGCCAACCAAACAGTCTGTATAACATACATTATAAACCATAGAACATATGAGTTTGAGTGTAGAAGCGCGCGCAAGATGCGCGATAGATCATTTCTGTACCCACATTGAGTGGCATGTTACAACAGAACTGCCATGGCGGGCGCAGTCAGCACAATGTCGTAGTTGTGTTACAAATAAAGTTATTGTAGCCCCGAAGAAATATGAATGTCCAAATAAAAACTTATTTAGTACAATGTTATTAATTATACTGTCGTTGATTTAAAAATATTTGATGTCATGGAACATACAATGATAATTATTTGGAAGTAATTTTCTTCGCCACTGAGAAAGCGTGTACGAGGATAGTCTAGGCATGCCAGGAGTTACCCGCGGATTGGCCGTCCCCGACCCAGTGGCAGAGTGCGACTAGGGGGTGCAGGGGGTGGAGGGGCGGGGCTGGGGCAAAGAAGACGCAACTATCGACGCCCGGATTGCCGGATTGAGCGAGCCTCGGCGGAACTGGTTTGGAATTCCGATGTGCTTTCCTTCCTTCATTCTGTCTCGTTCGCCTCCTTCCTGCGGGTCTGTTGGAACTGTCGAGAGCAACAGAGTTGGACAGAGGCAAGAGGAAAGAAAAAAATTATTGATTTACGTTTTTTTAACCCTGTCTTCGACTCTTGATCTGGTATCGGCGGACAAGATAGAGATAAAAAGAGAAAGAGAGAGGATCTCGCTTCGGATAAGGGTTCGCGAACAGTGAGAGGGGGTTAATACATTGTTACGAATATAATGCGGGAATCTGGGTACATAAGGGATAGCCCAACTAAGTTTTATTACAGTTTTATTAATTACTAATATTTACATTACTAATAAATAATTGTACTTAAAAATTATCACCATTAACTTGCACTTTAGAATGTTTGTTCGCCAGTCAGTTAACGTCTGTCAAGTTCCAAATTACGCACTCTTCATTGGAGATAGGCTCGATAGTGATTCGTCCCTTACCTCGCGCCTGTCCTCACACATACAGCCTCTTGCCACTCAGTCGCACTCTAATCCCGTCGCTCCTCGTCGCGCCGCTCTTGAGGGGGTCTCACTCACTTCGCCGATGTCGCACTTCCCTTCACCCGCAGAACTTTCCGAACTCACCGAACTCCCGCGGAGGTCGGCGTAGTCGCTTATATACACGCAGCGTCCTTCTCGAAGGGACGAAAGCGGCTATGACGTGTCGCATCATCCCGGGCTGACCCGATGTCCGATACACCCAGAACAGCTAAACGTATTCAGGACACTCCTCGCGGCGGCCTCTGTAAGCCCGGAATTCCCCGAGGTGGGACGGTGCGCGGGAATCGGAGGGGGGTGAGTATCGAGTACCCTTGTAATCCGGCCAGGCACGCGTGGCATGCCTTACGAAAATAGACGGCCCGTGACGTCAGTTGCCGCGCGGAGCCATTAGTTAGCTCTGAACCTGACGCGCGTCGCGGTCCTGTCTGCGTTTGTAACAATATATAGAGTTTGTCTCAAAATTCGTGGTACATACGCTAGAGGGTGTCAGAACGCAACTGTACAAGCACAAGTCACCATACAGTGTACACTCGGAACTGAACAAGTGAAGCGCTAGAGGGCTGAGCTATGACATGAGAGAAACAAGAGAGGCAAAGAGAGGAATGACAGCACACTCCTTGCACGCCTCCTGCAATCAGCAGAGATGGAGGAGAGACGCTGAGAGGTTCTCTCTTCTGGCGCGAGTCTCTCTGTACTCCCTGTGCTTCCCTCGCACTGCAGTCACCAGCCGCGCCTGTGATGTGTCGGCCTTCTCTATAGAGCATCCCACTCTTAGATTGCAGTATGGAAGTAAATGGGCGCATTCTCTCTCTCTCTAACACACGCCGATTGCCGTTAGCACTGTCCTTGTTTCTTCGTGCGTTGTTGCCAAATATCAAACGAAATTTAAAATTTTAATTTTTGGACCAAGCTTTTTTTCATATTGTATAGAATCAAAATACGCATCAGGCAATGCTTATTTTGAATACTTAACAATATTTTAAGTGTCCGAAAAAATTAAAAAAACATAACTTATTCGCTGCGAACTGTTTTGAAGTATTCCGATATGTTTCACATCAAAAAAAAAAACCTACATGTGTATTACATTCAGATTTTTTTTATTAGTAAATTAATGCCTTAGGACGCCACCGAACAAATGTTAAGACAAAAACTGTACAGGTTTCACTTAAATAAATTTTTTAATATATTGAAATGCATTTTCTCACAAACTGACACATCAAAAAGTTGACCCGCGGAAAATATTTTTTCTATTAAAGATAGATGGGGGACGAAAGCGAGAAAAATGTTCACAATGAATTGAATTAGTTTTTAAAAGCAGCGCCATCTCAATTGCTTCTACAGTTTCCGTGGAAATAGCTGTTAAAGATGTGTCTTATCAGTACAAGAGCGCGCGCTGCCGTCGTAAGAGGAAACAGGGCCGTGTGTTTAGATAAGTGGGGTTCTGTCCTACAAGCAATTTCAAATACATGGCTTCCTTAGTCAACAAAAAATATTATAATCGATTCTTGAACATAATATTTAAAATGTATGAAATAAATACGAAGGAATTTAATAGCGATCATGGTACAAAATTTTGAATTATTTTTCTATCCTTCTCACCAAGCATCTTATCAAACATTGTTTTAGACAAAGTTTTGGAAAATAATTATGATATTATTACAAACAATTTAAACAGATTTGATAATGTGTCTACTAAGGCAGTTACGTTTTTTTGTCCGGTGAAATTTTTTTTCGAACCCATGCAGTTATGGCTGGTCGTATCAAAAATGTATTTAGAAAACATTTTTCGGCATTAGGTAATCCGAGTTATCATACGTTAAAACGGATTCGATATTATTCATATTATGGGAGTTGTTGCGATTTTTCTGTTTTTCAAAAAATCTTCCCCATTTCGAACCAATTGTTGGATTTTTCCCATAACTTACTCGACCGAGAATTTCCATTACCGTATTTTATTTATCATTTTGGACATGACTTGTCCAAAAATACGGCATTTATCGGGCCCATGAAAATGTGATATATATATATAATTATATAGGTATATATATGGGATTTTTAGAACAGAAAAGAAAACTATAAGAAAATTTCGTCTACAATAGGTAGTTTTTATTTGAAATTTACATAAAAGTGGCATTATTACAAATTTATATGTGTAATAGTATAAAATATTATAAATTACGATATGATTTCTTAAAATGCTTCTTGTTCTATCCAAATTACAAAGACACGCATCTCCTGAAATTCGTAATGTGTTAGAGATTTGGCAACAGCGCGCGCCATAAGCCGTGTACTGCAATCTAAGAGTGGGACGGGCTATAGACCCGAGTGCATCCTCGCCGGAGATACACGGCACAGGCTAGACCTGGAAAGCACCATCTAGTGGTTAACCTGTTCAGTTCCGAGTATACATTGCATGTTGACTAGTTGTGTTGTCTAGTTGCGTTCTATCACCCATTAACGTACAGGTACCAAGAATTTCTATACATCCTGTATAAGACTGGTGTAGCAACCCGGTTTTCCGCCCTGCTTTGTCTTATGTGGAGTTTTCTCTCGACGGGCCGCAGTGTCTCGCCCCACGAGGATCACGTAGCGAGGGGAATGACGTGTGGAAGCGGTTTGCCGGGCGGATGACGTGCGGACAAGGAGGGAGGAGGGTTCCCTTGCACGTAGCGAACTGCTGACGCGAACAGAAACGTCATGTAGACGAAGAGGAAGGGTTGGTACCTTGCCTCGCACAAGCGCGATCGTGCACTGTAAAAATCACGGAGTCAGTAACTTGCAGGGGAAGACATGCTGTGACGTAGTTGAAGTCACTTTCTGCCTCGCCATCGCCATGTTGTAACACTCAGAACAATGCGGAAACTGTGCTTGACCACACTTGATGTTGGGTGATGGCATCAATTAAAATACTTAGGTGGCTGCTTAGCCTAGCCGCCAAACGGCTTGCAGAGCTCCAGACGTTGACGCACCACTTACAAAACCGTTCAATAATTCTTAAAGTGGATGATTGCGATTAGCATTTAAGAGCCATTTTACTTGTCTATATAAGTTTCGTTCCATGGTTTCGTTGTACAGTTTTTTTTTTTTTCAGTGAAGAGGACTAAAACGGATGTTTCATGGACGTTTTTAGATATGAAAAATGCTAAACACGGTATTGTAAGTGGTACAGGAAAGTGCTGGAATCTTTAATATTAAATATTACTCCATGTAAGCTTATAGGTGGACAGCCATCCAGTGCTGAAGAAAACATGTTTTGAAAGGTCTTGCAAACGGCCGTCCACTGTAGCGAAGAAACTGCTGGCGCGGGCATAGCTTGTTGCAGTCTAACGAGCAGTCAGTGTTTTCGTGACAGATACATGCCGCCGGTTGTTATGGACTTGTAAGAATCAATGATAGACGGGGAAATGCACAGATGCGATATCAACTTGATTACGGAAAAGATTGTGAAGCCAGGACTGGCACCGGAAGATAGTGCGAATCTTGTTAAGTCTGTGATCGTGTCTTGGGATCAGACTAGATTTCCAACTGCTATACAGTGTAATGACATTTATATTGGATCGTGGGTTAGCAGACACGTCCTGAAGGGAACAGAAGCCGTAAAAGGGTGTTCACATTCTGGAAAGTCAGAGAAGCTGGAAGTGGTCAGGGAAAGTTAGGGAAATTACTTGAAATCCTGGAAAAGTCATGGAAATTTCTTAGTGATAGTAATTTGAGGGGGAAATGTGCTCCGGCTGGTCATCACTCAGACTGTGATTTTAGATGGTGTTTTAGTCCATTGTCATACACAATATGAAACGGTGTGTAAAATGTAGGTAATGTTAAATATAAAAAAGATTATAGAGAATGTAGTGAGAGAGAGATAACTAGGCCAGCTCTAAGAATGGTTGAGGCTGGGTTTTCTTTAATTTTTTTTCCAGATAATATCAAGATAAGAAAATTATTTAAAAACAAAATTAGTCAAAATAAAAATTTGGTCAGGGAAAGCCAATGAAAAGTCAGGGATATTTTATCACATGATTGTGTGGACACACTTAAACCACAGCGGAAACATAATATTAAGGCTCTTTTTCATCCATCAAGATGGGTAATTGCGTTGCCATGTCTTTATTTTCTATCATAGAGACATTATCTTGGAATGTTCCGCTATAAATGCATTTAAGTTTGTGTTTTTTTAGAAAGTTTTGTCGCTAGGCACATGCTACGTACCTATTGTATGATATTTCTAAACGTAAGGCAATTATTCGTAATCAATATTTTTCCCTGACTTGATTTGCGTTGTGGCGATAGTAGTTGATGCTGGTCCTGCCATCCTGACGTCTGTTTCCTGTGGTTCTCGAAATAATTCCAGGGAATTGCTGGTGGGAACAAGAAGACGTTGGCTTCAACAGTTTTTAGACATATTGTGTATAATCCAATTTAATGCCTGAAGTAAACAGTGAGTGCGTTTAGTATTGAATTCATTTCAGGGAATGAATACAGCTGCAAAAAAAACTGTTAATATACCCTGTGTTATGTATGGTCTTTGAAAATCGTTCCGTGTACCATCTCTGCAGTAACGAAGGAAACATTTAAATATTAAACGTTAAAAATTGGTTATACGGCATAAAAACTGTTGAAACCAATGTGGTATCATTCGGTTACCATCCCCTCTACTTTTTGACGAAGAAAAAGTAATCCGAAACAGGGGCGGACCCAGGATTGACTTCTGGATGGGGCACAGGTAATCTGGACCTAGTGTAACACATGTTTATTACTTCAGAAGTAGTATTATCTAGTGAATATTTTAACCCTCTAATTCCGCCACTGATCCGAAGTAATATATATATTTTTTTGCTGTAAAAGAAATGGTTTTTGCAGCGTGGCTGTCGGCCGCGGCGGGGTTAAGGGGTGCCTGGCGCAGCGAAGTGCTGACTCGGGCGGGAACACAGCTAGATGGAGGAGGGGGGTGGGCAGGCGAGGCTACAGTGAGAAGAGAACTACCTCGGCGCTCCGTGGGAGACACGCTGCTAGAAACTACAAAAAGATTCTGACTTTCCAAATAATAATCAACCTGATTCTAGATGTTATGTAACTTATGTTGGACATTTGCCATTGTTGGTTATACTATATGTCATAACAAACCTCAATAACGGGCAAAAAAAAAAAATAGCAGACAGTTTTTGTCTGAGGACGGGAGCAGATCTCAGTTCCGGAAACGTCGCGACTGTTATCTCAGGAAGCCTGCTGTGATCGCCTGTGTTGTAGTCGTTGTGGTGTCCAGAATATCTGTTTTGTCGCGTCGCTGGGTTCGCCTGTGTGTCTCTGTATTGTCCACTTTATCTGTTAGGTAGCATCGTTGGGTTTGTCTATTTGTTGCGGTTTGTACTGTCCTTGTTGTTACTGTATCGTCATTGTTAGCCCACTGTGTCCATTTGTAATGTTATAATTTTTGACTAATTCTTTCCATAAATTTTCCTGTGCAGTTTCGGTTTTTTTTTGTTTGTAATTTTTTGACTTCGGCTGATTTTTGCTTGTTTTTTATGTGTTTGCGTATTCATCTTTTTATCGTTTGTTTTATCGTCATACGGGTTTATTATGACATGCAGTGTAACGCACAATGCTGTGTATCCAAATTAACATCTTGAATCAACCATTGCAAAAACCATTCAAAGAACGTATAAGAATGAACCTCCTCGAATAAACCGAATTGTGCTTCGTAGTTCCTTGCGTGTGGATCTTCATACAAAGCACTCCTGAGTCCCGCTTCAGAGTTCTGTGCGTTTGCTGTGGGCTCGGTAAGTTAGTGAAACATTTTTGTAAATGCTCCATAACGATTGTTCCGGTTTAATGTTCAAAGTGTGTTGGCTCAGTAGCAATAGATTTACTGTTCGAGGTTGGTTCGTGACGTGTTCTTCGTAAGTTAAAAGTTAATTTTTTTTAACGGTGTGTCTCGTTCTCTCTCTTTTTTTCTTATCTTTTCCCTCTCAGTTGCGGAGAAGTTGGGAAGGGGGGGGGGGGGGATAGCGGATAACGCGTAGGTAACGAGGTCGCGAGGGAAAGAAACGCAGCGCCTCGTTATGCGTCTTCTAGCTGACGGGTGACGTAACACAAGCGTGTCTATTGGTAGTTACCTACGATTGCAATTAAAAAATAAGTTTTTAAAAATATTTTTTTTTGGACAAAAGCCATTGCTGGTTATATTATATGTCATGAGAAACCCATTATTTGGGCTTGTGGCGTTTGTCCAAAAAAAAAAAATCTCATATCAATCTTCCTCATTGCAAGAAAGTTTCAAGATTAAAATAAAGGTTTGTGTTACAAGCAAAACTTTGTCGCCACAAATATATTTTAGTGTTAAAATAAACCAGATATTATTTTTAAAAAATGATAATACATCTCTAATATAAATAATAATGATCGCAGTCTTCCGCGGCCATTGTCTCAAGTAGCTTGGCTTCTGGGTCGTAGCCGCGTCCAAGGCGAATATATCACCAACGTTTCGGTTGACATTGCAGTCGCCATCATCAGTGTAGATGTACCTGCGTGGGTGATATAATCGCCTTGGACGCGGCTACAATCCAGAAGCCAAGCTACCTCTAATGTAAATGTTGATTTATTTTTATTTGATTTTATTTGAACCCCAAAAAAAATTGGTATATTTTTGGGAATGTTTTTTTTTATTTGCCCTAATTATTGGTTTTTACGGCGTGGGGTCGTGTTAAAAGGAAGAAAAAAAAGTTGTGTGGTTTTTATTTTACCTTGCACCAGGAGAATGGGTTTCAGAGATGAGCTGCTACGGGCCCAGCGAAATGCCGCAGTGTAAACCGGCTCGTCGTGAACCAGGCAGCTTCCAGCCGCAGGAACCCCACGTACACGCCGCCGTGGAGCAGACCGCGCCAACTGCAGCGCGTGCGCCGCGACCACTCGTTCCGCGAGACGAGCACCAAGCCCGATCTGCAGTTGCGTGGCTTCGCGACTAGGGCTTTGCGGGATTAACTGTGGGTATCAATAGCGGGAAAAAGAAATAAGACATTATTTTTTTCAAATATTTATAAGGATTTATCTAAAAAAAATACAATCACACAAAAAAATTCCAATGTTCAATGATAATAAACCTACAAAAATTCATGTCATTTCCCAGTGCCAGGCTTGTCTCACCGCGAAGGTATGCATGATGAAGTCGCTGCCAAGTATTCATTGGATCCGGGTCGCATATTATTTGCTCTAATGTTTTTTTTTTTTTTTTTTTTTTTTTTAGGCGTTTTACATTGGTAGAATGACGGAAATATAGCAGATTCGTTTGGCTTCAGGGTACAAATAAAAGTCGTGGGTGTGCTCAACCTATGTTTGCTTTCCCATTGGTTAAATTTATTAGCGAGAACATTTTTTTATCCTTGTTAATTGGCACTACCTGATTCGCTTACTTCTCTCCTGGCTGGGCATCGTTGGCTCACAGTCGTAGAGGGGTGTGTCCAATAACTGCGGGCCAATCATGAACTCAGTGCAAGAGTATATAGGTTTGCACTCTAACTTGCGACTTAATAACTGCGGGAAATTTTTCTATCTCTATGTCATTAGCTTATAGTTTTTCGGTGAGTGTCTGATAACCCTCGAGAGATAGGTTTGTTTGCCTCAACAGAATGTTTGTTTGTATATGGCGAAAAAAATATATATTTATTTAAATATATACATATATATTTATATATATAGTTGATTCAAACAATTATTTTGTAGTAGAGAATATTAATTAATTTTGTCAATTCGATTGTATATTTTATTCGGCGAAAGAAATCAATATTTATTCTCTCCGAATTTGGCTAGGCCAACAAAATATTTTGTTACAGCAAGTAAATATTTGTTTGGCCATATATAAAATAATATATTTTTTTATTCAAATAAACCTTTCTCTATGTGTACATTTACGTTCTAGACTTTCGCCAATAATTCAATTTTCGCTGGTCCTTATTAATGAATATTTAACTGTCTTCCAAACATTTATATATTTGGTCTAAGTTCCAATTATATTTATCTGAAAGGGAAAAACCCCGAATATTTACAATAGTAATTTAAATTATTTCTTGAAATAATAAATTTTCATCCAACTTAAAGGATGACCTCAAAAATAAGATTTTTTAGAATCCAGAAAGACTCGATTGTAAGACAAATCTGAAATGTAATTTTATCACACTGTGATAAAATGTGTCTCAATTTTAAGTCAACTAAGATCGAATATAAGAGACAATCTATTATAAGTCGACCTTCAGTTAACTTTAAATGAAAATATATCCTAAATAAAACACAGCTCACAGTATGAAATCAAAAGATCACATTTTATTATTCTTAAATGTTTGGATCATAAAAAAATGCGTTTTACATTTTTCTACATTATTTTGTTTTACCAAAAAGCATTTATTTACTTTATACCAGTTAACATGTCGCAGGAACAATTGTTCGTAATCAGTAACTGAGAGTCAAAAAGTTTATGCTTTATTATTTTGAACAACTTCGTTATGGACAATTCATGACTTTTATTTTTAGTGAATGCCTCAGATACGTCACGAGTATCATCTTATGTATCAAAACCAAGAAACTTTGTTATTGGAACCACTTAACCGACGTGCCTTTACTACCTTTTTTTTTTTTGAGAAAAAAAAGGGGGGGGGGGGAGAAGATAAACACAGAAAGAGACAGAGAGATTGCTTTGATTGAATTTATTTCTGATGCTGACTTATTAAAAAATTTTCATTTTACTTTTGACTGTCTTGTATTTACACATGCTTATGTGTCGGGCTTCATATGTGAATATCGGTGCATCGGGGACAGAGTCGCGGCGCGGCGGACAAGTGAGCAGCGAGAGGCAGTGTTGGGACCGAGGTGCGCGGTATCAGACGAGCAGTAGAGTCACTGTCGAGCCGAGATACAGTGGGAGAGAGAGTAGTGGCCTTATGAAAGTGCGATTCATTTGTGAACAGTCAGATTGTTGCAATTTAGACAATAGTGTAGCTATTAGTAAATAAATAAAACTACATTTTATTAATTGGGCTATCTTTTCCGGACCTGTGTTTTTCCACTTGTAACACTATAAATGTGAATAAAAAAATTTAGCACATCACAACAAAATACCAAAATCCTTATATATTTACATTAACTTACTGTATTTCTCAGTAGGTATTCAGCCATATCTGTAAAATATCGGATATAGACGGTTTTTATAAACTTAACTATTATTTTAGGTTTAAAATAAACTTTTACAAGTTTTTTCTTTATTGGTTTGTTAAAAAAGCTTTAAATTAAAAAAAATTATCAATTTTCTTCATTGTACATGATTTTTTTAATTTATTAAATGAAAACCAAAACTTAAATCATATTTTAATATGTATTAGTAGGCAATTCAAAAGATCTTAATTTTATTTCGTATTTTACCTACCATTATGGCGTTATTTCGGTTTTATCGCTGTTGTTCATATCATCCTGCCTTTACCAACCACCCAAATAACTGTCCTTATGGTGACGACTGTTCGGGCTGTTGCTGTGGATATCGAAATGGTTGCTACAATCATACGGTGTTATAAGTGTGCGTTATAAACAATACAACAAGGTTTGTTGTCACTCTTGGTTTTAATTTATCGTAAGTTTATCAAGATAGATCTTTTGAATTTTATATTTTGTGTCATTTTTATTTATCAGATTTACTATAGTTGCAAAATGTCACGGAAATGTTCACTATTTTATTCCCTTGCGTGATATTTACATATCTGAAACGACAGTTGGTAAACATCTGATAACATTTTTTGATTAAACATCAAACCGTAAAGATATAAATTTACAGGAATAACCCTTAGTAAAAAGACATATCAGAATGCAACAACCAACAAGGTATGTGTGACCGAGTAGTTTGCATCTAAATGTCATTACATTTTATACAGGACAATATGACTAGTGTTCCACTACTTAGGCATTGCATTTTGTGTTGTGTAGCAAGCTTGTATCGCCAGGGAAATGTGGCATGTCACAGGCTATTTGTTTAAAGTCAAGCAAATACAATTGAAATATTTGCCCGACTAATAACTTCGTGGTTGCTTGCAAAAAGCTCGTTTACTGTTGTTTCACAGCAGTTGGGCAACATGCGCAAAACAACATAACGGTTATTGCAATGGGAAAGATTGATTCAAGATTTAGTTTTGCACATACGAGAAACATGTAGTGAATGATGATTTTGTTCACCTACTCATCACAAGTTTTTATTTTATTGTTGTGTGGGGTCGTGTGTACAGAATTGTTATCAGCATTTTGAAATGTCGGAAATACTGTACATTCGATGAACATTTTATATCTTTTTTATTTTAAACTTGCAAAATAGCAACTTCGCCACTACTTTTTTGAAATATGTGAGTACTTTTAAAATTTAATATTTTTATTATTGTGTGTGTTCATTTGTGGATATACACATATGAATGTTAAAAATTCATATTTTTATACATTTTTGACAACTAATTTTATCTACTTGAAATATAAATGCATATAGTCAAACCATTCATTAAAAAGAGTACTTAAGCTAGCTAATGCTAAGAGATTAATTTTCTGACAAGAAATCTCTAATAAAAATCATTAGATAGTCGTGCTGCAAATATGCTGGAACTAAACTGCAGTTTACGAACTGTAAAAAACTGGAAAAGTTAGGGAATTTAAAATTCAAAAATGTGTAGTAACTCTGCTATATTAACTACCAAATGATTATCCCGTGACATCTAACCAGCACTTTGTGAGCACAATTTTTTCAACATATAAATAAGGGTTATATAAGAAAGACAATTTTTTATTTACAATATTTATATATTAATTAATTTTCAAAGCAGGAATTACACCTTAGCATTGTAATATCTCGACAGTTCCTTGCCACAGTATGACTGATAAATATAAACAGTTCTCTAGTCCCGCCAAAATGGCTTCATACTCTAATCTCATTGGTTTTTGCGCCATGCGTCCGTAACAGAAATAAAATATATTAATTTTCTTTCTATGCACACGACCTGTGCACGATCTGATTCCATGCACACGACCTGCACACGACCTATGCACGATCTGATTCCATGCACACGACCTGCACACGATCTGATTCCATGCACACGACATGCACACGATCTGATTCCATGCACACAACCGTCGTATGCGCTGTTGTGAATCAGTAGGTTCGAAAACATGGCGGCCAAATCTTGTGCACACGACCGATTGTTATTGTTATTTTTTTTCAATTGAGCCCCCAGCTTAACCCCGCGAACAAAAGACGCCACCTATCGGAAACAAAAGACTTGCCCCGCGGACGGAACAGCATGACAGCAAGCTCATGTCATCACTGCTCTCGCTCTTAAAGGAGGGGGCGGGGGGTACATTATAAAAATATGACGTGTAGTGGAAACGCTGCGTTCAGGGCTCCCGGGGGAAGGTGGGAGGAGGGAATGACACACTATGCATTAAGTGGAGTGAGCCAGTTTTCCACCTGCCATGCGATAAATAGAAACTTGCAGAAGTATATACGTCACGGGTAGTGCTAAAAAAACAAGTTAATGTACGTTAACTTAACATTATCCAAGGTTGTAGGGTTAGGTCCTAATAATCACTAAAATTAATTTGAATTTGGCGATTACCTGTATACACCTAGGTATACCTAACGCTAACGAAAAAAACACCCAAAGTTGTATTTTTTTTTAAATATGTATAAAATGCTCGTGCTGTATCGTGGCATACTGCAGGAGTCTATTTGGCGTGGAGGCAGTGACAGGAATACTAGCTGCCAGTAAGCTCTCACAGTGATTGGAATGTTTGTGAAGTAGGCCCACGCGTGAATTTGATGTGTATTGTATAGAAGATCAAACTGCATTGATAAGTTTTCCTTCACTATTCCATCGCTATAATGCCAGATAAAATGTTACAAAGCTCTTAAAAAACAGATCTGTTACTCGGCATTCTCACGGAAAAAAATCCTGGTTTCACCATACAGATTTTATATAGGCCTACATGTAAATTGTTTATTTCTTACCTACATATCAGGCTAGCGTAGGTTAAGACATCCCCCATTTATTGATTAACGGTGAGTTTATAGTATTTTAAAAGCTTGTCTAAAACAGCTTTCATGTTTGTTTAGTAGACTTTTTTTTATAGAAACTATGGAAAAGGGAGGGGGGGGGGGAAGCGAGATTCAATAGCATTGATTGTGCACTCTGTTATAGTGTTTATTTACTCTATGATGTGGGTATTTCGCCTTGGCGTGCGTGTAGGAATAGGCTGATCCTTGACGCAGTGTAGACGTTAGAACCGGTAGCGTTAGCGTGGCTACATTATAAATAAAATCTTGAAAAAGATATTCAATAGCCGTCTTCCGATTGGCTGGCACTAGAGCCAATAGGAAGAAGCCTCTCGTAATGGACTACCTGAAAAAAAAAGAGAATGTATAACTTAGTACTCTTGATAGAAGTGAAACTTCTTTGGCAATTCAAACTTTGATTCGTAAGTACATCGTAAGGGGTAAATTTCAGTTAAATATCTGAATTTTTTTACTAGATATTTACACTAATTTTAATATTATAAATTATTGTAATTGAAATATAACGTACGTAGACAACCATTCACACGTTGTCACGATATTTCTAACGTAGCCAACCTAACAAGTCGTTTAAAAAAGCTATAGTTTTTAAGTATCACTAACCTAACCTAAAAAAAAATCATTAAACTGCTAATTATTGGTAAACTACTTAAAATATTGAAATGCCATTTTACCCAATGATTAGAAACAAGATAACACAGCGCGTTTTGTTTTGGCTTTCATTTCTTTTTTAAGTATTTAAGAATCCTAACATGTTTTTATATTTATTAGAAATTTGATTAAAATAAAATAATAAACATAAACTAACAAAATTATTTTTCCAAAATAACTGATCAGGATATCATTAATTGATCAATAAATAATGATGAATTAACAATAAATATTACTCACTGTGTAAATACTCACACCAAAAAGAAAAAAACTCTGCGTGTTACTGTTTCTTCAAAAAATTCTGCCATGTAAAACACGCCAAATCTCTTGTCGAAATATGAAATTAATAACAGATAGCGCTATCAGCGCGGGAAATGCAGGTACTGTCCCAACAGCGACCTCTACGCTGCTGGTTAAACAACGAGGAACGCGAGCGTGCTGGTAGCAAATATAAAATTGAAGGCACTCACAGCTGACTGTATAGGATATATATATATATATATACATATATATATATATATATATATATATATAATATTCTGATACAAGCGCATGCGCGCACACTTTTTCTTATTCTTTCGTTCATCTATCTCTCTCGGTAATATTTTTTTGGGCGGGGGACGAATCATCGCACAAAAAGGGGAAAGTGAACGAACCCAGCAACGTATATATCATAGTGCTCTCTTTTGATATATATTTGGCCAAGTACCTATTCTCTGTCCTTTTCTCGACAGAAACATTTGAAAACAATGTTTCACGAAACATTACATTACAATTCGGCCTTGAAATACTCTCATTGCGTCCAAAGAAGTTTCACTTCAACAAGACCTCTGGCAAGTATAATGTTGCTCTACCACCTCCCAGCACTCAGTTAATTCTCTACTCTGAAGATGTCTTCTGCAATGCAGAGCTAAACGTGTAAAAACAACCACAGGACGAGGCTAGACCTCGAACGCCGTGGTAGCTTAAAAGATAAATACTGCCAATATTTGAACGATCCAAGGCTCATTTAACAGAAGTACAGATTTTATTTTACTGACCTATTTTATGTGGCAAATTAAACTCTTGTAATCACAAGTTGTTACCAATATGCGTTTGTAATAAAATTGCTAAAATTGTCACTGACAGGTACAAGTTTCGATTGTGTATATTAATTATAGAAATAGGTAATTTTGTTGTTAACAAGATTTAGCAACATAACCGCAGTAGTAACTAACAAGTTTTGGTAACATGACCTCATTTAATTAATGAACTGGTAACAGTCATTAGTGAATAGGTGCAGCATATATTTTTTTATAATTATAATTCATCTGTGTATTTATTTTATAACTCATTAGTAAAAAAATAACCACATCATAATCCTACGAGAATTATTAACAAATTTGTAATTGTAACCTACCTACATTTTGAGATAGGCGGAAAATTATTAGTACACAGGAAGTGTCAAATACGAGTTTGTAAGCTATATTTGTCTTAAACCAGCGCTTTTTTTGTAACATACAATTAAATCATTTGTAAACGTGTGAACATACACTTGTCATTACAAGTTTTCAAGAGTGCTTCTTTATAACACTTTTAAATGTATATTAATATTTTTGTGAAATGGGCACCTGAGAACAGAGTCTTGCTACAAAACACCAGCCGTGCTTTCACAGTACGGCGGCAAGGGGTGAGTAAAAAAGTGTGCCCGAATGTCTGAGTCTGCCACGTCTCTTCTGTCAACAGTAAAAAATTGTAAACAAACACCATTAGTTGCTTAGCTAGTGAGAGATGGCTGTAATAATGTGGTTCTCGTTTGGCAAAAATATAAATAGAAAATATTTTTACAAAAAATTGGCCAATTTCCACTATGCTGTCCTGTAAAACGGCTTTAATTTACAAGAATTGGCGGTTCTCTTAATACCCAAATATAACAGTTGCAGAGAATTTAACATAGGTCACTTAAAATAGTTTTATTAAATGTCAGTTAAAGAGGTTAATAAGCCACGTAATTAATTTTTAGTTATTTATTTTTATAATACACTAGCAACTCGCCCCGGTTTCGCACTGATACGATCTAGTAATGAACCGTCCTTTAGATTTAATAAGTAAGTACTTATTACTATCAATTTCTCGTGTGTCAGGTTTTTTTTAAATTGTATGTCTTTTAACAATTACTGCCCATAACTAAAGAATTTTTTATAAACAATGATGACAGTTTTTTTTCTCATGACGAGACAACACAAACATTTTTTTGGAAGTCACACGCGAAACGGCTACATGCCCATGGGAAAAGCACTCAAAGTTCAGATCTATACCTGCAACATTAAATATTTTACCCTGCGCTTAATTTATTTTCATCGATAAAGACAAAGATAAACATTGTTACTGTAAGTCATTCTTAGAACATAGTCATATGCTATCACGGAATTTTCTGTAGGCCTTTTAAAGCCCTACAGTTCTGTAGTCCCTTAATTTGATGTATCAGTCATGCCCACCTAAGCGCCATATAAGCATCTTTTTAGACTTGGTTAAAAACATCGAGATTTCTCTACTCTTTTTAAATGAAAATGCATGTATTATACATTTCCGGTAGAAATTATCCAAATGACGGTGAAAACTGCATTATAATCCATTGCGTAGTTAGAATAAGTAATTGAATAGACAGACGTGGATAGCGACATTGTTTTATACTCTATAGCTTATTAGTTTTTTTTTTTTTTTGTAATTCAATTTTTGTTCTTTAGAAAATTGACATCGTGTGTGCCTTGTAAAACCTTGTTGGTGAAACGTTAACCCCCTCCCCTTTGTCGGTATATTCCCCGTGAAATGACCTCAATTTTTTTCTTCGCTATTGTGTTGGTACAATGTGGGCGGAGGTGAAAAAGAAATAATCAATTTCCGGCGAGCTGTCGCCGATTCGAACGTGCGTCTAACGTAAAAGACTGCAGCGCTTCTGGAAGAATGGGCCATTACCCTCGGCACATCCGGGACGAGATTTCTCATTGTAAACACTATTTTCCCTCCCGTGTTACGTATTCATGGAGTTCCGCCTTGTTTTTTTAACGGACGATTTCTTTTTGAGTCATAAACAGCGTTAAACCCGGTAAGATAACAGTTTTGGAAAGGAGTGGGGGCCCTCTATGACGCGATATTCCCGGGCTTCTATGACGCGACATCCCCGCCCCTTATGGCCGCAGTTATTTGTGACACGGTCATGTATGTGCAAGTGTGTGGGAGGGGAAGTTGCCACAACTGTTGAAGGAAAAAAAACGTGTTTCCCACACATTCATGGTCTTGTTACTTACCCCAGTTATTTTAATGATGTATTATTATAGCAGCGAAAAGTTTTGTGGTGTCCATATTATATAACACTCAATGTTCCAGTTAAAATAATTTCTCTATTACTCACTATAAACCAGCTGTTCGGCTCTAACTTCAGAGGCGTGTACCAGCCTTGGGAAGCACTTGAGACTATATTATGTGTTTTTTAAACTTATTTATTCGTGATAAACCTACAGCCGTAGTTCGCACGTTGAATTTATGTTAAACCTGTATATACATAGTATGTATCCTGTTTATCCTGTATATATCAAGATTATACGCAGGTTATTTCCTTTTTTTTTATTACTTGCAAAATTCAGACGAAGAAATCTTCACTGCTACCATGTCGTTATGGATTTAACTGCGCTGTTCTCCGAATCTGAATGTATGGCTAGCACCTCTGAAATAACCGGATGGAAACTTTGCATCGGAACAATATTATCCCGCCGTCGTAGCCCTGGGCCGCAGATGCCGGATCTTAGCGCTGGAAGTTTGATTGAGGCGAGAAGCTTCCGCCTCGTTAGCAGCATCGACTAAACTGCTCTTTAATTAGGTTTCTGACTACAAGCCAGCGGCTCACTCGACTAGTTTCCCCCCACGCGCCACGGGCTGTCTCTCAACAGATCATTCCAATCTCTTGGGACACTCACTAACTTCCCTTATATGTGAACCCTGTATAGGTTATGCTAGGGGTTTTTGGTGTTTTAGATTCGTAATCTCTGTCTTCTATTGGTCCTCCATTATCTATTAGGATTTCTGCCCTGGTCGTTTTCAATCTGCCGTACTTAATTAAATGCTCCTCTTCTGATTCAAATTAATTTCAGTTTGTTTTCTTCTAAATAATAACTACATGTCTGTTATATATAATACTGATTGTATAGTATTAATAATAATGATTTTAGTTAGGTTATAAACAAACTATTTTCTTGGAATATGTTTCACACATGGTAATATTAACATAGTCTTGAGTATTTCGCTCGACGTTCTTCCCTTCTTGTTGCATCTCTCACCCATAACACTTTGTGAATTTTAAATCATTTTTTCTATTTCAAGACAATAACGTATGTCAGTCCAATCTACCAGATCTCCTCTTCTCATTTTCTTAAGTATTATCTTCTTTCAGACTAGGCGCTCGCAGCAGTCGATCTTCAATATTCAATCTTCACTCTTCACAAGGAGAGCGGCTGGGCTTGTTGGGTCTAGCCGCGTCCAAGATGAAGTGTACACCGACATTTGTGACATATTGTTTTGACTGAAAGGCCTCCATCTGCTATAGCATCCTACATAACCTCAATGTGTGGCATTGGAAGTTACCCAAGGATACTATAACACATGAAAGTTTCAGATATGTCGGATCGTTTACATTTGCTGTACTATGTTATTATGTATTAACCAAAGGATTAGTATAAATTACTATAGAGACATGAGAATATATTTTCTTTTAGATTAACTTGGGGGTAATATTTAAAAATAGAAACTAACTCATTTTCAGACCATCAGATATATTTGATATAAAAAAAACTTTATGAGTATTACAGTATTACTTAGTTATTTATAAATCTTCATAAACAATAAATAGAATATCACTTGTTACATTTGTTACTTAAATTAAAAAAAAATATGGGGCCCCAAAACATTAAATAAATTATTACCGTTACTTTAATTCATAAATTTATGTTAGCAAAACAAAATAAAAACAAACGATGAAAAATTTATAAAATGAATTTAGGTAGGTTGTCCACATTTATTGCCGAACACATGCTTCATGCGAAGTATGAAAACGAAGAATCACTTTCCTGAATTCATGAGTGAGTGAATCCCGTAGCCGTCAGAAAAGAGAGGAGAACATCCTCTACTCCAAACAAAGGGTTACAAGTAGTTCATAGCATGGCCGGCATAGGGAAGCACTCCAGATCCATGACTCGTGGGCCGCTATAAAAACATTTCAAAAGACTAATTACATGGTGAAATATTTAAAAATAAATGTCCAGCATGATTTCCAGAGAAATCTGCGAAAACTCACCCAATAGGCGGCTACCCAAACTTGAAACTACCGCATGGATGCGGTGAATAAATTAAGAGCAGAAAATTAATACAGTTTTTCACATGATGGTCACCAAGAAGAAGGAAGTGACCATAGATGGCATAACACAGTTAGCCAAACATAGTTACAAATGCACAATTTAAAGAATAGTTCCGAAAACTGAATAGCACACTGCCTTGACGAAAATATAATAATTAATTAAACTTCAAAATAATTAAATTTGTTCAGAGTTCTTTTCTTTGATTCTTGATGCACTTAAATTGGATAATAATTATGTGATAATAAAATACAATACAAATGGTTAGAACAAAACATACCTTCACTTAAAGACAAAATTACAAATAAATAACCCCCATAACAGAAATTCTTAAAAAAAAAATAAACCAGCGTTCAGTTTGCCGAAACAAAAAAAACAACACACAAATAGTAAAGCTAAAACGAGTGTACGCCCAGCTGAATGCTGCAATGGCACACTCCCTCCCTCAAACCAGACGCTACCGTCTTAAAATTTTTTTTTTTTAAAAAGTTGCCATCAAAAACAATTCAATTTACCAAAAAAAAAGAGACATTAGAATTAATGATGTCAAAAAGAAAATACTATATTAAATATAGAAATCAAAAATTAAATAATAATTCTGCTGAAGAAACAAACAGCACAGACACGAGCATAAAACCCCTATATATTTACTGAGAAACAACAAAATATTATCCTTATAAACTCCATACTCAATGAGGAATATACACCTCTTCATACAAGTATTAAAACAAAATGGGGACTATACACCCCTGCATAATAAATCTTATTAAATGCTCGCTCAAGAAAATTATAGAAGATCAAAATACCAAAGTACCAAAAACTCAGTGTGTAATTGTAGTAACAAGACAGGACAGAATGGTGGTACAAGTACCCAGGACAGCCAGCGTATGCTACAACAAAGAGGGACAAAACCTCAAACAAAATGCCCGTCGGCTTAAAAAAAAAACTGGGAGGTGCCAAAATCCAAGGGTAAACCAAAATGTGGAGAGGGCCAACACCCAACTACACAACCCAAGGCAAAACAACAGGTCACACTCCCGATACTGGTCACTAAGATCCTGATCATAAGATACCGCTCTGAACCCTGCAGTTCAAACAACACATCATGATAAAATTTAAAAAAATTTCCAAATAGAAGATACCTAATCAAAGTTTAACAAAACTTACATTGACAATACTGATATGATACGAAAGAAATTTGAGCCACAAAAAAAAAAGGAAAACAAAATTTCTAAAATTCTTATTCAAAACGACAACACAAAATTTAAAAATAAAAATAAGAAAATGGCCGTCCAAAGGTGAATGACTAAGTCCCATACCTTAGACACTCAAGAAATAATTTAGCACCTGCAAAAGCAAGCTTGACCACTAACACAAAATGTAACATGAACAAATTTAAGATTGAGCAAAAGGGAAGTGAATAAAACTAACTGCCTGTAATTAATTGAAAGGAAAATTTTTGAGAAGAAATAAAAGTTGAAACCATACCTTACAATGAAGAATGTGTCACTATAAGACAATCCCACCAAAGCAGAACTCCACTACACGAAATTCACCAGGGATGGCTGAAACGGTGAGTCGCAGCAACACCGAGCCGAAGCCGCAACCACCCTAGCAAACTCCATGCAGCAGACACCCCACCGGAGAGATGTCCTACAGCAACAACCTATTACACAAAATTAAAACAAAAGGAACATCTAAATTCAAAACAAAAAACTTGCAAAAACAAATAAATTTTAAAAATGATTAAGTTGATGACACTACACGGTGTAATGTGTGGAACACATGTGAAACAGCTGTATCGTGTGGAGAGATGTACAAGACACACAACACCAACACAACACACCACATCCCCACATGAACTCACCACATAACCTACAAAACAGAATATTCAAAAAAAGTATGTATATGTTTTGGATGACAAGACAAGAAACAAAACGGATTTATTAAAATGTTATTTTAAAAGATGACCCTAGCAAGACAAACAAAATAGAAAAGCAATAAATCAAGGTTAGCACTCAAAAAAATTAATTATTATTTAAAAACAAATAAAATCACAAACAGATTATTAACCTAAAATGAAACTATTATTAAAATGAGTGATTGGATCTTCCATGGCAGACATAAGATTTAAAACATGACAGAGGTCACCGAAAATAAGTGTTGGTGAAGCCTAACACTTAGAAAATTGTCCTGGCTCAACAGCTCTAAGGACCACCACAAGAAAAATTAATTTAGCAAAAGTTTGCCCACGGGCTAAACTTGACCAAAGTCAACAAAACATTTAAACAAAATCTAATGTCGTCTGGAAGTCACTTACTCCAGACAATACAAAATTGTAAACATACAAAGCTCTAACCTATAAAACTTTCAATTACAGTGCTTAGAAAAATAATATTAAAAAGAAAAACGACAAAATTCTAACAGAAGAAAACCACTGACCTTTTACTGCATCTTACTGAAACAAAATAATTAAAACAAAACAAAGCAAAATAATGAAATTTAAATGAAGACAAACATTATTAGGCTCAAGTAGGAATAAATTCAAATGAAGATCAAACACAGCACAAGACAAAAAAAATTAACCAAATACTTGATTCAAAAATAAATATACTGCAAATTAGATACTTATAAAACAATACCATAACCTAAATTATTAAACTGTGCAATGAAAAGCACTAGAACACACATTAAATGAACATAATAGGGAAACGGCAAAATGTTTCTGAAAAGAAATCAATACCTAAAATACATACCCAAGATGACCTATAACAAAACATGGGCAGAAGAAACAACATAAGAGATTATGAAAACAACCTGCTATAAAAAGAACTTATTACATGATGGCAACAAAAACTAAAAATACCTATCATGGTTAGGTTACGAAAAACGTGCCCCAATTGGTGATACACGAAAAGTAAACAATACAACCTCAATTAAAAAATTCCCTGAAGTAACAACAGTAAACCACAGACCACTCAACACATGAAACTCTGCAAAATAAGATTTAAAAAAATTAAAGTATCATGAAAACGGGAAATAATATTCAAAAAATTCTCTGAACAAACAAAACTTGCATCAATATTTAAACTGAAATACCATTTAGAATTATGTTAATAAAGAATATGCAAATAATATCTATCATTAAAACAATTACAGTTTTGTACTTTAAAATATTAGCTAAGAGATTACAAAAAAAAATAGTTTACCAATATTAAAAATACTATTAAAATTCATAAAAAGAATTATTTAAGATTGCAAAAGGTAAGAGATATCACACAAAAGAGAATGTTTATGAGTTATTTTACACAACAAAATATTTAAGGTTATAAAATCTTAAAATTAAAATTATGATTTAGTTTCTTTACAATTATATATAAAACAAAATAATAACATAGTAAACCGCAAACCCAACCTCTGCTACCATTTTGTGACATATTGTTTTGACTGAAAGGCCTCCATCTGCTATAGCATCCTACATAACCTCAATGTGTGGCATTGGAAGTTACCCAAGGACACTATAACACATGAAAGTTTCAGATATGTCGGATCGTTTACATTTGCTGTACTATGTTATTATGTATTAACCAAAGGATTAGTATAAATTACAATAGAGACATGAGAATATATTTTCTTTTAGATTAACTTGGGGGTAATATTTAAAAATAGAAACTAACTCATTTTCAGACCATCAGTTATATTTGATATAAAAAAAACTTTATGAGTATTACAGTATTACGTAGTTATTTATAAATCTTCATAAACAATAAATAGAATTTCACTTGTTACATTTGTTACTTAAATTTAAAAAAAATATGGGGCCCCAAAACATTAAATAAATTATTAACGTTACTTTAATTCATAAATTTATGTTAGCAAAACAAAATAAAAACAAACGATGAAAAATTTATAAAATGATTTTAGGTAGGTTGTCCACATTTATTGCCGAACACATGCTTCATGCGAAGTATGAAAACGAAGAATCACTTTCCTGAATTCATGAGTGAGTGAATCCCGTAGCCGTCAGAAAAGAGAGGAGAACATCCTCTACTCCAAACAAAGGGTTACAAGTAGTTCATAGCATGGCCGGCATAGGGAAGCACTCCAGATCCATGACTCGTGGGCCGCTATAAAACCATTTCAAAAGACTAATTACATGGTGAAATATTTAAAAATAAATGTCCAGCATGATTTCCAGAGAAATATGCGAAAACTCACCCAATAGGCGGCTACCCAAACTTGAAACTACCGCATGGATGCGGTGGATAAATTAAGAGCAGAAAATTAATACAGTTTTTCACATGATGGTCACCAAGAAGAAGGAAGTGACCATAGATGGCATAACACAGTTAGCCAAACATAGTTACAAATGCACAATTTAAAGAATAGTTCCGAAAACTGAATAGCACACTGCCTTGACGAAAATATAATAATTAATTAAACTTCAAAATAATTAAATTTGTTCAGAGTTCTTTTCTTTGATTCTTGATGCACTTAAATTGGATAATAATTATGTGATAATAAAATACAATACAAATAGTTAGAACAAAACATACCTTCACTTAAAGACAAAATTACAAATAAATAACCCCCATAACAGAAATTCTTTAAAAAAAATAAACCAGCGTTCAGTTTGCCGAAACAAAAAAAACAACACACAAATAGTTAAGCAAAAACGAGTGTACGCCCAGCTGAATGCTGCAATGGCACACATTTCATGCGCCATCTTCAGGGCAGCAGCCTCCTAGCAGGTTTCTAGGCCCAGTGGGAAACTGCTGTCCTAAAGATGGCATCTGCAGTGTCGATCGAAACGTCGGTGAACCCTGGGCTTTCAACGTTTCTGGAAGCTGAACGCCAAGCAAACTCAGATTCAAAATTACCCTTTGTTTTTATTTTTTAATATTTTTCCTCATGATTTTAAATAAAATTTAAATAAAGTTTTAATATACACATCGTTAATTGTCTGTAAAATATTTTACCATTTTTTTGCCTATTACTTAATATTTTTTATAAACATTAATACAATTTTGTTTTTCACTCGTAGCATAGAGTCCATTATATCGTGCATTATTCTTGTTTTGATTGATATTCATAAATTGGGGGACAAAAAGTTGTTTCACCGAAAGTTCTATAAAGGTCCGTGTGTTCGTCCTTGTGAACCGCGAGACAGTCGAAGATACATGATCCAAGGCCACGAACCCACTCCGCGTCTCCTATTAGCTAATAGATATTGCTTTCTCTGGTCGCTTCAGGGAAAAGGAGTAAAGGGTAGTGGCAGGTGACCCCGTTTCTCATTGCCAATTCCACTCGGCCGGCCGTAGATGCACTCAGCTCGCTTCGTGGTCACGTGGTCTGACCCTGGGTTGGCACAGCCGCGCGACTCCAATGGCTCGCTCTCCATCCCCTCTCTGCACACCTCCTCCCCCTTTGTTTCCCCTCACAAACCTCTCCGCGACACCTCTCGCCAAATCAGCTCCAAAGGCCGGCCTGTACTTCGCGTGACCTCTGCCTGGACCAGTCGGAGCGAGGTACAGCGATATTGTTATGTATGTCTCATATTCAAGTTCGTATGTGTTCGTTTGTGCTGTCGTCGTTGTGTTGTCCATGATACCTGTTTAGGTTCATCGTTGAGTTTGATCGTTTGTCATCAGCTGATTTAGTCTTGTTTTCTGTGGGTTTATGTTTTCATTTTTATTTATTATTTTGCATGTATGATATTTCCCATGGCAAAACAGTGCAAAACTGCAATGGCGTACCTATGTGCAAGAAATTTTATTAAATCAAAATTTCCCTTTGCATGAATCATTTGAAGAACAGGTCTCATTTACGGGTAACTTTGGCAACGTTTTTTATTCTTCCCTTATTTCATATAATTGTTAGCTGCCTTTATTTCTTTGAAATTAAATAACATTATTTCATTTAATGGAACTTTTTTATGGAATGACAGCTAGTGTCGTAGATGAATCAGCGAAGACGGGAAATTCCTGCGGTTTTATTTCGTGTAAGGTTAAAATGCTAACAATCTTGGGCTGCTTGTGAGATCCGCCCTCAGACGCACGGGAAACTTGGTCAGCGAGGAAGCCTCTACAGAACAGTCATCGGCTCACGTTCAGACGCCTCTGATGTCGGCAGTCAGCGAACTTGTGGCTTTTGCCAAAGTGCATAGAACTGTAGAGTTCATCTCGGAGGTCATTGAGCCGTTGTCTAAAGTTATTCCAAGTCCTGTCACTTCAAGGGTCCGCCAAGTTAAGAGCGTATTTGTGTTAGTGAGGCGGGTTGGTAAGTGCGACGCTCGCTGGTGTTTCCAGAGCATTATCGCCTCTAAGCGCAAGTCTGTGAACTAGCGTGAAGTCTACTCGTCGTGCAAACCGCAGCTGTGAGATCTGTGCGGTAACTGTAACATTTAATGGCGTATAATGAGGATAAAAGTGTAATGCACATACCCTATAGTGATTTCAAGAATTTTACTGAAGGTTTCAGCTCTAAATTATATTCTGAAAACACATAAATTTTCAAACGAAATCCCGAAACAAAACTACTAATCCGACATCAGTGTATACTTAAGTATAATAGTGTATCTTAAGTTTTTCAATTGCGTTTTTCCCTCCGCATGTGTGGCGGGGTAGGCGGGGGCCTAACACAGCTTGTCTCGAGATCTTCGCCGCGCGCACTCGCTGTCCGTTGAAAGACTCGCGATTTCAACCGTAGCCCTGCCACTGTGAGAGGTGTCTCGCCCTGTTGTATCTGCCGCTACGCCTCCACGTGGCATTCCCAACACCCCCTCGACGCAGCCCCGCCCCCTTCCTTCTTCCAGCCACAATTAGCTGAGAGCTCCGGCGATCCCGCGTGGCCTCCAGCTGCAGAGCCGGGTCTCGTAACTGCCTCGAGAGTTACAGTTGTGGGGGGGGGGGGGGGGGGGAGACGCCCAATTTGTCCACGACTAATGTCGGTCGCCACCATCGGCAGAGGCGAGTTAGTCTGCCGACGTCTTGGGAGCCAGGTGTCGGCGGTCTTGTTGCCGGCCACTGGCAATCGGTTGCTAGTTCAGTTCCTTGTCATTACTGTTTTTCGAGGGCTCTTCAGGATAACGCTCTTGCGTTATGTTTCGTCTCAAATTTTATCAACAAATTATTTACTTAATATTACCTAGTCGCAGTCAAAAATTTCATAAATTACGATCACTTCAGTGACCATTTACAGCTCGAAAAATAACGTTTTGTTAACATCTGGAAATAAAGTAGCTTGGCTTCTGGGTTGTAGCCGTGTCTTTGGCAAATAATTCACCGACTTTTCGGTTGACATTGCAGTCGCCATCATCAGGGAGCAGTTACCTACTGACCGAAAACGTAGGTGAATTATTTGCCAAGGACACGGCTACAACCCAGAAGCCAAGCTACTTCAGACAATGGCCGTGAAAACCTGCGAACATTATTATCTGGAAATAAACTTTAAACCTACATAATAAAAAATGCAAGTTAGCTATCGTAATACATTGATATGAAATTCTATAATTCAATAGTCTTGACAGGAAAATGAAATAACCAACACTAGAGGGTGAGATCAGGCCTCCAGCTGGAAGGAAGTAGTTTTAAATGATGCAAACCATGTTTTGACCCTACGAATCACGAGTGGCTGTTCTCCGTACATGAATCCTTGCAGCCTTTGAGGGGTCTGTGGCGCCAACTGCTGAAAACTTTAGGTGAGTGTTTACTGATTGGCTGCAGCTCATGGAAAAGCTCATTTAACTCGTTTTTATTCAACAGCATGTATTTTTAAATATTCAAAAATCTTTACTAATTTAAGTTTTAGCGTAATACCCTACCGTTAAATATTCCGTGGAATTACTGATCGCAACTGTTAGGAGAAACAGTTATATTGTGTAGTTTCTCAGGTAAGAATAGTCATCAGTAATAGCTGCTACTTCCGGGTTCGCGCAGTTGTGAAAAACTGAGAATGCTGAGGGAATCAAAATAATAGTATTAAAACCTGTAAAACCGGGAAATTGAAAACAGTATCTTTAATTTTTTATGCTAGGTATATAATATATGAAAGTCTGAAAACCGGTATGTATTTTAAATACAGTTAATAATCCGTATATTATTTTTAATGAAATCAATTAAACATAAGGGACTCAAGCTACTGTGTATTAATTTGAAACACAATGAAACATGTATAGTCTGTCGCAGGATCGCCATCATTGATGCATTGTTTCCAAGTCTGATTACACTAACATATTCTCTGCTATGGGGAAGTTGGTTGTCGAGGGTCGACAAGGGCTGTCGTGGGGGACTCTGTCGCCCACCAGGGGAAGACATTCGCCCTAATGCGGGCGACATCCTGTAGGCGTCGCACCCTCGCGCATAAATCACCGACTACCTCCGCCTCCAACCCCCAGTGTCGCCAAGGGCTGACAAGCTAAACTGTAAAAAAAAAGTTTACCAAAAGATTCTTTGACAACTAAATGCCAATACATTTTGTTGTTAATCTAGTAGTGAACGTTTCAGAGCTACACAGGAAATGTGTTCTGTAGTTTGTAATACTATAAGAAAGATATTGTAATTTGTACAACACGTGGCTATCGTAATTTTTGCATATTCATGAAATCCGCTTTCGAGATGATATTGAGTATTTCTTACAAAAATTGGAGCATAAATATATATTTCATTTCATGTTTCATTCAATCTATATATTTTAAACCATGGAAAATGTATTCAAATTTTCAATAATTTGAATTTTATTTTGTTTTATTATGCTCATTAATATGCACAGTTAATACTCTAAATCTATTCAGGGAACGGTATCTGGAAGTACTGGGACAACACAAAGCATAAATTCCCGTGAAAGAATCCAATCTCAGTATTACTTCGAACACTATTTTGTAGTGGTAGAGTTGTTTTCATGTAAATGTACAAATTTACAAATATCTGTAATTTTAATTCAATATTTCTGTTTCATTTACAAAAAAGATTACAGCGTAACCTTCTCGTCGACATAATGTTCATCTCAGATGATGACAGGTGACGAGCATCTATGGAATGAATGGGTTGGAGTGGGGGAATTGGTGGTATCCAGAGATAAACCCACCAGCTCTAGACAACGTTCGCCACGTTTCCTTGGCAGCAGGCCAATGACCCGACTCCCCAAACATGTAAATACGGACTGTTACAGATATTTATACCTTTACTTTACGAGAAACTCTGAATACAAATATGTAGGAATCATCGTAAGTATGCATACATATTTATACATTAATTAAATATTAAATAAACATGCTAAGTATTTTTCTTCCCTTCTCGCGACGAAACACAAGACTCGAAGTTAGTCTGTATCAGGAGCGCAAAAATGTGACTATTAAGGGGCGTGGGGTTAACCAGCATAAATCATCCCTGGATAGGGTGTTCGTGTTGTATAGGTACTTCCTGTATTTTGGCCTATGTGCATGCAATAAACAGAAAACTTGAAAAAAATATTTTTTTTTTTAAGTTTTCAAAAAAAAAATGTTTTTATTTATGTTTTATAGTCGCCCTTTTGTAAGAGCATAAGGCCTCTCAGTACTTATTTTCTAACGTCCCTGTTTGTTCTATACCGAACAGTGATTGGTGTTTAGTATTGAATTGTTATTTGTAATTCTCCAAACTGTGTGATAACTTCCATAATGACGGAAATGTTTCTTAATATTAAAAAAAGTTATTAATACAAACTATTGAACCCAATAGTGCGATACCCTCCCCTTCTTGGGGAGGCAAGGCAAACCCACCA
Source organism: Bacillus rossius redtenbacheri (assembly GCF_032445375.1). Lineage (NCBI taxonomy): Eukaryota > Metazoa > Arthropoda > Insecta > Phasmatodea > Bacillidae > Bacillus > Bacillus rossius. The sequence goes on along the minus strand of NC_086330.1, from coordinate 301,854,433 downwards.
CATTGATGTGAGTTGGGCGGTTCGCTAAATACAAAGAAAAAAATGAATTGGCATTAATTGCCAACCTCGATTGTTCCAGCCTATATTCTTGAGTGATTTCGTGAAATGCTTCGAAAATTCTAAAGCAAACGTAAGCAGAGTGGTTAGGGCGTATTTAAGAAGAAAGTAACGAAAACAAACAAATCTTTACTTACAGTTTTATTCAATTTATTAAATTAATTCGAACTATAATCTTTGCTCTTGCTGACAGTAGACTATCGCACAGCGAAATAAAAAAAATTACGTGCAATACATTCTTGTTATTAACTCGTACTAGTAAACACAACTAAAAATACCTGCTTCAACTACCTTAAGAGTGCTCTCTTCACTAATTGATACTAAATTCATCAATAAAGCATACAAAAAAAACACCACAAATAAAAACGCAACCGCCTTTAAGTGGTTCATACTTTTTCCTTTATCTTACAATCCTGGCACATATTTCCTAAATTCAACTTGTACATTTACTCACTAAAATGCCAGTTTCAGACAAAACACTCTCGTCTTTGAAACTGATCTAATGCAGGGGCGCGAGCCAATCCCGCCTCGCGATGCCGCGGCGTCTCACAAGCCCCGCCCACGAGTCGTGGTCAGCTTCGTGCACCAAAACATTGCCGACGATTGCTGCCTGAAACATCCCAGTTGAGCACAAGTCACGTGTTGATGGGTCGAATAAAGCGTTACGCCCCGAGGTCCCGTTCCGCTCGCCAAATCCAATCTTTTCAACCAGGTCCGTTAACGCGCTGTAGCCTTAACACCGCTGCGCCTCGTATCCGTTACGTTTTCCGTATTTGATTATTCGCTACTAAATTCAAACGTTTCTTCGGCTGTCACTTATACCCCACTGAGTCCCCAAATAATGGTTCCCCAATTTTTATATATTTGTTTGTTTTAAGTTCGATATTGTTCTCAAGCTTCGAATTCAAGACCAAAACAAAAATTATTTATTCTATATTGCAAGGCGCGCCATTTTCCTAACTGTGCCAACAAGTGAAACCGACAGTACAAAGAGTTTCTTGCTGTTTGTGCCGGAGGACGGGAACAGATGTCAGTTTCCGAATCGTCGCAACTATTGTCTTACGGAGCCCACTATGTTAGTATGTACTGTCCTCCTTGTGTTGTCGAGAATATCTGTATCGCCTGTGCGTCTCTGGGTTGTCCAAGGACGTTGCTATTTTTATTTGCTGTTCTTGTCGCAACTGTCTCGTCGTTGTAACCCACGGTATTCGTCTGTGCTGGTATATTTTTCTGACAACTTCCTTCCCCTGAATTCTCAGTGCCCTCCGTGCATTCACATTTTGACATCGGCTGATATTGTTTCCTGTGTGGTTACATATTCATCTTTTTTTGTCCGTTTGTGAGGTTTAACCAGGAATGACGTATGTTCAAAAAAAATCGTTAGCGAGTCTTTCAGACCAGCCTGAGATATGTAACATCTAACCTCAGTAACGAGCAAATAGGTGTGTTCTCAAGTTGCAAATGCACGTAGAACATGAAACTCAGGCCTCGGACACGAAATTTAATGTAGAATTTTTAAAATAATGCGGAGCGTGATTAATATACACAAATTGTGTTTTCAACTAAATTTCTAGACGACAATAACACGTAGTTTCCACACCCGCCGCTAGAATTCACTGCGGGAGCAGCTACGTCGACTATCGAATAATTCGATTTTCAGAGTGAAATATTAACTTTTATAATAACGGCTCTTGTAAAATCGAAAAATACTTGAAAAAGTACTAAAACCCGGCTTTGGTTCTGATTTTCGACGGTGATTGTTTTCAAAATAATGACCATATTGTTAAAACTCTCTAAACAGTTAATACTATAAAGTTTCCCTTTGGCTTTGTGAACTTTGGTTCGCGCCGTTGGCAAAACCGTGGTTACACATTTCCGTTTCGTGCGATTTCCATTCACGAAATTACTCCTACTGAATGCCGTATACTGATAGCTAAGATGTTATAAATAAAAAAACGTTTAATATAGAAAACTAAACTCGTTTAAAAGCAGGGTTGGCTGATTTAAACAATGGTTTAAAACACAGTTTAGACCATAGGTTTAAACAAGTGGTTTTTATAAAAAAATATAATTTATTTTAAAAAGAATATCTTAATTGTTTTAAATGAATGATTTAATTCCAATCTAACAACCACAAAAGTTTATCATATATGGTTCTTGGGATTTACAGGATTAAAAAATTATACACTAGTCAAGATATTATCATTAAAATAATCTTAATAAGTTTTAAATCATACCCAGCTAAATATTCTTCTAAAAGTAAACATATGAAATTGTTAATTCCTATTCTGTGAAAAATCCCCGAATGTTCTTTAAATCCCCATTCTGTGAGATAGACCCATTCTATGGAGAATCATCCTCCTGTGGGTAAATACCATTTCCGTCCCAGTCAGATGTGCAGATTTGCTGTACTTCAGTTCTTTGATGTTATAACTTATGTGGTTCAAAATGAGTGGCAGAAAGAGGGATGTTGTATGACTTTCATTTTAATATGCCGAGAACCAAAATAACTATCGTGATGAAAAAAAAAAAATGGTTTAAACCTAAAATCCTGGTTTAAACAAAAACAAAAGTTGTTTGGTTTCGTTTATTTAAAAAACTGTTATTTTTTTCCAACCCCGTTTCAAAGATGCGCATTAAGCGCCACCACATCCCAGTCTAGTGCCTCTGCGTCACGCTACCCCACAAGTCCCAACGTTACAAACCAAGTCACTGCTCCAGCAGATGCATCTCTGGGAACTGTTCACATATTCTTGGCCACAGAGTTCGGCATGTTCTTGCAAAAGGGACGGGATGTGTAGGTTCGAGCTCACGAGGAAATAAGAGCTCGAGGTCGGTAGCTTGCAGCTGATGGATGTGAGCTCCACACGGCCGAGGCCTGGTACAGCCTGCACACGGCGGGGCTTATCGTCCCGCCCAGCACTCGCTCTACAGAGTCTGCACACTTCCAGCTTGCTTGCCGATCCAACACAGTGTATACCTCCTTTCCTCGAGGCCCCCGGCCTACCCGGGCACACGCACGGTGTGCGGAGCTTCAGGACAAAACAACGCGATGTGAAGACTACTGAAGATATCCCGAGTGGGGTCTTTTAACGCTGACGGCCGGCAATTTGTTTTGTTTCCGGATTTTTAGAACAGTGATAATGGTTAAAAGGCGTGTTGTTAGAGTAATTTTTAGGCATAAAACAACAGGTACAGATTCTTGAGGGCAATTAAGGGACTTGCAATACACCTTTATCTTAATTTCCCAGCCGTACAATGTTACGGTCACTGCTTGAATCTCATAGTTGTCCTATGCGCGACGAGAAGACTACGCGCCATTTCAGAGCCTTGCGCTTAGGGGCGACACCGCGCTAGAAGGACCTGAGAGCGTCGCACTTATCATCCCGCCTCACTAACACAGATTCACACCTAAATAAAACTATTGACTCATTAAATTTTTTACTTTAAACAGCAACCTGAGTGATGTAATTATTTTTGGAACAAAATAAAGTAAACAATATATGTAATCATTACAAAAGCATGAAAATTTGAAAAATCTTAATGAAAACAGAAGTACAATTTTAAATCTTTCTACCCGTTATGTAACCGGAATTGTGAAATGACATATTTGGGTGCTTATCTCTCCCCGTTAAAGTTTGGTGTCACATGTCTTTTTTTATTTATTTTCTCGTCATTTCTATTAGTTAAAATCGGTTTCTGGTATGCCTCTTTTGCATTTGTTTTTGTCACAAATATTTTCAACAGAATTTTACTAAGTGTTAAATAATGAGTGTAAAAATTCTCAAAAGTAATTACAATATTACAACACTTGAGCATTACATTCGCCCGTTATATAACATTTAGTAAATATATGTTGAAAATCGTTTTTACAGAACAAGATATGCAAGACAGGTTTAGCGTAAAAGTAATAGAAAAAGCCTCAAACTAGAGGTAATGACGTGTGAGATCCCACCTTAAGGGTGAGAAAGACGGTACATAATACGCATTATTTTTTTTGATACGCTGCCATCTTAAGTGCGTGATTTTTCATCAGTCTCAACTCTGTTACTCGCGGTGTCTTGTGTGCTGATTGCAGCGGATGCACTGCGGGTTCGCGTTACCCTGCCGTGTCTCGGCGCGGTTAGTAGAAGGAATGCACGAGTTCGGCGCTACCCCCGGCCTCATTATGCCACTCCCGGCACGCGCGCTGGCGAGGTGGCGCCGGGGCTAACCCAATTACCGCTCCGCTCCCCTGCCCCTCCCTACCGCCTTCTTGCCCTGGGAAATTGTTTTCTTCGCGAGGAGCGGCCGGAAATGGCACTTACTCCCGCCGACTAACCCCCCCCCCCTCTCCCCATCAACCCACCCCCGACTGCGGCGCGCGTTTTAAGTGGCGCTCCGGGTGTTTTACGCTAACCCCTCCCCCTCCGAACCCTCCCCGCTCGCTCTCTTGCGACGGCGACCACCACGTTATGCACGCGGCTAGGCGCCAGGGGCTGGTTTTCTTCGGACTGCAACAAGGTATAATCTTCCTTGTAATCCGCGGCTGTCTGCAAACAGAAGCAATTGTCTCCCCTCCCCCCCCCCCCAAATGGCTGTGAATCGTGTGCCAACAATATGCGTATACTTGAGATAGCCAATTATGAAATCAACAAACGTTTGGAATAACATGGATGCGACTGTATTGGTTTTTGTGGTCTTACAATGAATATTTAACAATGTAAGCATATTTCTCTCGAATATATACAGAACAAGCAAAACAAAAGTCATATCCTGAAATTAAGCTAATACAACACTTCGAAACTTTCTAATCGCATGTGCTAGCAGTCTTTAGTAATGAGTTTGGCCACCCCGCATATAGATTATTTATTCCATTCTGAGCTGTATGCTTCGAATGAGGTCATCAATTTTGTCTTGGCGCAAACGGTCCCACACATCTGTCGCAGCTTCAGTAAGTTCCTTAAGGATTTACTGGATGGCCACTTTCAGCATCTCCCATGAATGCTCAGTTCGAGTGATGTTGTGTCTTTGGAGATACAGCAACACTGCCCCATGGCGACGAGGCGACTGTGATCTGCTAGGATCAAATGATCGCTGATTGCAGTTCTGAAATGCCAAACAAATGGTTACAGCACCTCTTGAAAGTATCAGGTGTCATTCACTGCGCTCGGGATGGAAACGAGAGGGGTGGGCCGTCCCAGCATTATTCCTGCCCAGAACGTAACACTTCCATCAGCATGCGGATGGACTTCCTGGACATGCCTAGATTGCTGACGTATTCTGGTACGTTAGGTGTCAGATCTCAAACCAATCCTGGTATAGTCGGTAAAGAAGACATTACCTATTCTGCAGTGGTCCAAAGTTGTTGAGCAAGAGCCCAGTTCCTTCGATAAGCTCGGTTCCGTTTTGTTCAGTGCAAAATTCTGGACTGAAGATCAACTTCATGCCGTTTTCTGCGCACGTTTTGGTGAGCCATACAAACCCATGTTGCTCTGGAGAGGTCATTCCTGAGAGCGCCCTGGCAGTTGATGTTGGACGTCTGCGAGCCTACACTTGGAGATAACGATCCTGGGCTAGTGTTGTAACACGGACAACCAGAACGAGGCTTAACGTTCACATTTTCCGTCTCTCTGTACTTTCTCCACATCTTAGAATCGCGGCTTTGTGTGCATTTGACCTATCGGTAACATTTTACTGTGTTTGATCTTCCGAAAGTAAAGCCACTATCTGAATACTGTCAAACATTTATATTCGTCTATGCGTTGCATGTCACTGCAAGGTTGAACACAAACTGACTGTAGCGTTTGGTAATATGGGACAACGCACCATCTGCTACAGCATTTAGGGTTATGTTCACGTGAATATACGAGCACAGAGCATGCTTGTAGTAAACATTGTCGAATTTCAGGGTTGCGATAGTCTAATGATAGTCTAACGTACATATGTCAATGCGACATGGAATACCCCAGAATAATCGTTTTGGCGGTAATCTAAAGTTTTGTAGAGGTGCCAATTAGGGGTCGTCCATTAATCACGTGATGTTTTTTTAGCAAATTTTTAACCCCCCTCCCCCCTAGTGATTTGTGGTGAGGTTTCAGACTACCCCCCCCCCCCCCCCCCAATAAATCACGTGTATTTTTTTGGTACAAAATATTTTTAAAAATTTCATAATATTATCTTTAAATATAGGTATAATCTAATTTAATTCTGGAAAATTAAGCACAGCATGTATTCGGCGCCAAAATCACAGTCTTACCTAGCGACTGGCAAGCCGAGCCGGGTGGTTCATGTTGCGGCGGGCGGGGATATTTTTGCCTGGCTACGGCGAGTCAAGGTCACGCGTCGCTTTTCGGTTTAGTAGAAATCACGCGAAAAAATAAATACACGTGATATCTCTCTACACCCCCCTCCCCCTTGTGATATTTCGTGATTTTTCCCGACACCCCCCCCCCCCCCCCTTTTCGAGCTTCACGTGATTAATGGACGATCCCTTACGGACATTATGTAGTGCAGTACCTAAATGTGTTTCCTTATTGACAAAGTAAAGCGCGTAACGAGCTTCTATCGCTAACCATAGCCAATAATTAAAGAAATGTTACAAATATGGATATACTGTATGAGTGTGTCCACATTCTAGAAAGTCAGGGAAAATCAAGGAAAACTTTTAGGGAAGTTGATCTCGATCAGGGAAGCCACGCAGGTCTTTGTAATTATCATCAATTCTCAACGTTTTACATCCATGATATTACACTAAGTAAATATATATTTTAAAAATTTGTAGCAAACCATCATTGCTAGGGAGTTATCGAGTTAATTTTAAGAAACCGCACTTAAACAATTTAACAAAAAAAATCAACATGGCGTGTGAGACCGAGTCTTAAGCACATGTGGCTTCCAGGTACAGATATAGGTATTATTTCCCATTTTTAAATGCTGCTATTAGGATAAGGGTTGTTCTCTATTGTTAATGTGTTTTCAGAAGTTTTCTATGTTTCAACTTGGAACTACACCGAGGTAGGTTCGTGAGTTCGAAAGTAAAGGGCGAGTTTTCCCCCTCCCCCTTTCCACCCCAGCGCACATTATCACGTAACTTAATTTCGTCTTTCAGTGCTTCTGCTGTTCCTTTCTTTTATTCCGCTCTCCCTCCCTCCATTCCGGCTCTCGGCTTCTAAGGGTGGCTATGGGCGCCCGCAGAAAGGAAAAATGTGGAAAACAGGGAATGATAAAGGTGTCAGCTAATTCTGTAAAAAAACAGGGACATCGATAATAAATTAGTTAAAAAAAAAAGTATCAGATATTTTTCATGCTAAGCAATATCTTAATGTCTTAAAATCGGCATTTTAATAGTAATTTCGCGTGGTGTTAATAGTCATAATCTGATTATTACTAACACTCGTTTGTTCGTGTGCTGACAGTGGGCGAGAACCTGAAAGACACTCAACAAATCACGAAACAGCCGATGATAACGCGGGTTTTGCAACGTGTCAGTCAAGCAGGATGTCTGCAGGACACGAAAGTGAAAGTCACAAAAAATTACCGGAATTAACAGCTACAGTGCTTGTAGTCACAAAACTTGTATTTTCTGCAGCCTGCAGCTAATTGCATTTTATTTCTTTACGCTTGGATTCAGTTTGTAAAAATACATCATAACTAGCTGGAAACTGTTTATGAAATTATTTTAGCCTCCTAACAAAAATTGGCACGCTCTGCGAATAGTGGTAGATATATTACGTATATATATTTTTAAAATTATCATATTATGTATATATGTACACAGAAAAAAATATTTTTGCACTTTTACTTACGATTCTTTTGGAAACCAGGTGCCAAGAAATCTTATATATTATTTTTTAGCCTGTTTTTCTGTCGGTTCGCGAGATCTTCCTTATTCCTTTATCAAATTCCATGATTTACCCCTCATTTTAAAGCTTATCGTGCCGGCTAATGACGAAAAATAGACCCACGGTCTAAAAATGTACCGCTTCTCTTAAATTTGAGATTTAAAATCATATAAGAAGAGGTCCTTTAATGGATGCGTCGATTTTTCTATAGATATCGAATCGGAGTCGATAAATATCGAATCGGATATCCACTTGAAACATCAGCGTTTACATATTTATTTTTTAAATTAAACTTCTGTCATAATAAACAGAACTATGATAAAGAAATCTTAGAGGATCCTTCAACTTAACCAAAAAAATTCAAACCAAATAACCTCTTAACCAAAACTTCTGGCACGTCAGACAGTTCTTATAAGTAAGTACGTTTGAAATTACTGTTGATATTTTGTATCACAAACATAACCTCTTACATTTACTTCTCATAGCATCAGTTAGTCACAATACTCAATACTTGAATAAATTCTTTGTTCACATTGCAGGTTCATTAACATTGAGGAACTTTCAACTTCCATTTAATGTGAAACTAAAATTGAATTGCATTGTTTCTTACATATACAACTCTGTATTCCAGATTCATTCAATAAATTCACGTGCTTTATCCACGACCTGCATTTACCTTCATAGATTCATCATCACACCAAGGCAAAGAATGCCACACAAAACGATTTGGTGCGCACTGCGGAAATCCACATGGGTCGACTAGTAGTTTATAATACTACAAGAAATATATTGTACTTTGTACAACACATGGCTATGCTTATTTATTCATATTTATGACATTCTTTTCTGAGATAATTCTGAGTATGTTTTACAAAAATTAGTGAATAATTTTATATTTTAATTGATGAACCATGATAAAATTAATCGTAAATTTAATGATTGGACTTTGTTGTTTTATCATGCTTATAAATGTGTGGAAAACTATTCAGGAAACTGTTTACAAATAACTTTAACTATTGGAGGTAGTGGGACAACATAAAGCACAAAAGCCCGGTTAAGAATCCGAACCCAGTATTGCTGCACACACTATTTTGTAGTGATTCAGTCATTTTGATGTAAATGTACACATGTGCAAATATCTGTCGTTTTACAGAATTACTTCTGTTGTATATACAACAAAAATTACAATGTATGCATGTATATATATATTGTCACGTCTCACTTTCAGAGGGGGGGTTCAATTCTTCAAAAATGTAGCTCTGAACATAAGAAACTCAAAACATTAACTAGCCATAGAGCATCTCACTGAGGATTGAATCTTAGTAGGTGTATTCTTATACAAGAATAGAAAATCAGGATACTGAGAAAAAAATAAGAGTAACCTAAAAACAATAGAACAATCACATTTATTTATAACAATTAAATAAAGCTGACAAATAATGAGGCACCTTCCATGTCCGCTACCAGCCTTATAGATATTCCGACAGAAAAACAATAAACCATATATAAGATTTTCTTAGTAGTACTAACACATTAACATAATCGTAATAATTTCCTCCAGGCCACCCAGTGATACCAAGCTTCATTAGCTCTTCCACAACTTCATTTTTAAAATTTATTAAGAACATCCACTACCTCGAAACGGATTTTAGAAATTATTTAGTTTAAGTTTATAACGTCATCATTTACATGAAAAGACAAGGATCGTGATGCAAACAAATTACCGAGTTATACTTGAAAATAAAAAGGGAACTGTAGTGCTCAACGTATTACACGTTAAAACCACTAAGTTTCTAAGAACAAATTATTTATAAGAGCAAATAATACACCAAACGAGAATTTTTAAAGTTAACTACGAAGAAACACTGAAGGCCAAGAGTCCGGCATCACTCAGGCGCCATTTCCGATAGCACTCACCTAACCATTACCAAGTCGCCGCGCGGCCGGGCAGCATGACAGCCTTCCACAGGATTACCGCCCCGCGAAAACATTTTACATCTCTTTTAAGCTATTTTCTTGGCCGCAAAACCCCTACGGGGAAAACATCCTGACGGGAAGTTTTCCTGTGTTTTACAAACACGTAAAGTTATTACAACAAGCCGGCCGCGCGGTCGGCCGCGCCAGGTTGCCCACGTAGTCAGAAAACCGGCCGCTAGATTGCGACACTCGCCTGCGCACGGCGACTGCGCACAATCTGCGCTCTCAGCTGGCCTCAAAAAAAAACGACAAACAAGTCTGCGCCGCGTTTCTCTGGAACTGCAGCAAACAACGTGTCAGCTGGCCTGGCTGAAACGCGGTCACGCCTGCGTTCCCAGACAAAGACGTGCAAGACTCGCACTCTTCCAGCCCCCCCGCAAACCCAAATCCAACAAAGGTGTTACCCCATCTTAGCGTGAGGGAAACCAAGTCCCGAACTAGCGAAAAGAATTTAAAATTGTATTTTCAACAAATAAACTAATTAAATAAATTAATGATAATTTTGAGCTACGCGACAATATAAATAAGTGACCCTTGGGCATAAAATAACGTTGTGAAACTATGATGAGAGGTCGTGAAGGAGTTCCGGAAGAGGTTCGCAGGAGCTTGCGGACAGCCTGACAGCGGCTGGCTGCAGGTGTGAGGAGCCGAGATGTCGGGTATTGATCTCCTTAAGAGGTCCGACCTGCCGCTCCTCACGTGGAGCCTGATCGGCGCCACTGATGCCGCTCCAGCAAACAGAACTTATAATTGGCAGGCGGGACCTGCCTGCACGCGCAGCTCACCCTCTGCCCCCTCCTCCCCCCAACCATTCTCCGCGGATTGCAGGATTGGGCGGTCATTGTCTCGGCTTTAGAGGTCGATACGCGCGTCGCACTGGAAGTGTGTGCCGACGATTCGCTCTGTATCGCAGTAGGCTTATTCAACTGAGATCCGGGAGCTGACGAGTCGCTACATTCTCTAACTGTAGTCGATGTGGTTTTGGTTTTGCTACTGAATGTAAAAAAAATTTCCTGCGCCTCGAGTATAAAGGCGAGGCCACACAGAAAGCTACGCTGTGTTCGCTGCTCCAGTTGGCCAACCACACATGATTGTCATTTCGCGATGTCGGAGAGACGCGTGCCGTGGGATTCGAGTGATAATTCCGACGGTGAAGATATTCTGCTGGCTTTCGCAGTATGTAAAAAAAAAAAAAAAGTGTTCATGAAGTCATTTCAAAAAAGAAAATAATTTGGAGAATTTCATCATTTGATTAAGCAGGTGCGTGTGGACGAAGCAAAATTTATGGATTATTTCATAATAAATACAACTGAGATTGATAGCATTTTATTTATCATCAAGAATACAATTGATACGAAAAATCTAAATTACAGGGAAATCATTTTAGCAGAAGGACGTTTGACTATTTGCTTGAGGTCAGTAAACAATGATTTCATGATGATGTAATTATTTAACGATTAATTTAAAACTAAATAAAAGGAAAATTAAAAACAATGGGAAATCATACCAAATATATTTATTTCATAAAATCCCAGGCATTATCTCGTATATCTTACTCTCTATATTTTTCTATCGATTTATTCCATAAACATGGGTAGTTTAGTACTTCTTCAATGAACTTAACCATCGACATGATACTAATTTAAAGCAAACGCAGAAGTACAGCACAATTCCGCGTGAAAACAGATGCTTTTTGTTTATCTGCGCATGAGCGAAGTCAACGACTTTTAGAAAAAATAGTAGAGAACCAAAAACCTGGCGACGACGCCAACATAGTAAACATAGCGAACACAGCTTTGTGTGGCCAGCGACACCTGAGATGCTGCTGGCTATATTTCACTCGCGTAGCGAACATCGACATCATAGCGAGCATAGCGCCCTGTGTGGCCGTAGCTTTAAAGTAGTTCCCTGGGAATTTTGTACTTAGCCTATTTGGACGAAAATCTGAGTTCCAAGCACTCGCAGGATTTTGAGAGACGTTTTCCAGAATTGGAACATTCCAGAAGGCGAGAGAGTTTGATGTATTGGCCGGTCCTGCTACTGGTGCCGGTGCGAGGATCTGGAGCTGGAAAAAGGTGTCCGCCATCTTGGATTACGCCATTTTGTTTTATAGAACTTTCACCATTTGGGATTCCGACTTTTTGAACTATTTCGTCATTTATTATAATACAAAAATGGGGGGGAAATGTTTAACTTATTTATAAATATCTAATGAAATGTTTATAAAAAACGCACTTACATCCTGGAGCTTGGATACCTGTGTTCAAACCTCCGTGTTAAATAATCCTTCTCCTATGAGGACAGCTGGCGTGACGTCACAATCCAAGATGGCGGACGACAATCCCTATCCTCACTCCGACTCCAGCAGCCATGACCGCCACTCACACACTACTCGAGGCCATCCGAAGACAGAGTCGGGTCTCCTGGCCTCGCGGAGGAGATTGCAGTCCTCCGGGCTTGAGTGCTCGTAAGGTCGAGTTGCGCGTGCGCCACCTAATTCCCTGCAGCCCTTATTGCCTCCCGGGGAAAGAACCCCTCTAGCGCGTGTCGTGCGAATTGGGCCGCGTCCAACTCATTATCTCCCGAAACTGCCTCCTCCAACCTTCCTTAACCTTGCTTCCTTCTTCATAAGCGCTTCTTTCAGTTTCTTTCTTTTCCGTTGAACACTTTCTTCTTCCGGCTGGTTCTTAACCTTTTCTCCTTCACCCTGTCGCGACGACACAGACCTCTCTAGAAACTGGATTCCAAGTAGCAACTGATACTGTTATTGCTACCGATTACCACCAGTGATAGATATCGGTCATTGTTGGCAGGTTGTGATCGGTTATGATACAGATTATCTGACTATAGGATCTTGAATAAAAACTTTAGTTCTTGATGATAGTATATTGTTTGTTTGAAAAATTAACAGCAAAATTAGCTTTTCTCTTGTTAGTAAATAGGTAGATAGATGTTTCGAGCTCGAAATATGCGACTGTATTTTTCTTCTAAATCATTTGTGCTGTTCTGGAGAAAGAATTTACAAGTAGAAAATGGATTATATTGTGTATGTGTATAAACTGATTTTTAGCATACATCGTTTGCCGATACTATGCAGTAAATAGCCTTATGTTCTTGTGTTCACTTGCACGATGCTGTGAAGTCGGTTATGAATAATCGCTAACGACATACCAAAACTTGTTATTTTACAACATATATAGTAGCTATTAACGAAAAGCAGAAATGTTTCTTTGAGTTGTTTCGCAGTAGTTGTTATTTTTACTCATTTCCTAACTTGTTGCGATTGCTACTTTCACATACCTGTTTGAATGTAACACGTTGCTATTAAACAATTCGTCTCAAGGCTCGTCTGCTTCTTCTCCTATGTTCACCTAGCCCGTTTTCGAAATGAGCTTTGAAGTGTATACTTACACGTACTTGTCCCTGGAAGATACATTGTAAGCATAGCGTGACGAATTGAGATATCATTCTGTGGCGTAGTTGAAGTCACTTTCTGCTTCGCCATCGCCATATTGCAACACCCAAATTTTGTGAAAATGGTGCTTGACCACGCCTGAAGAAGGCTAATAAAGCATGGATTAGAATTTCTGTCATTTGGTACAGTCACTTCACACAGAATACAGTCCTTTAGAACTGTTTCCACAATGCAAACATGGCGCAGACATCAGCTGGACTCGCGGTATCCATGCAGCATTGCATCCATGGCCTCCCCCTCACAACAAGTATGCATGTATGCAATTAAACGAATCTGCGTACTTCCGCGTCCTTGCATGGATAAACAAACTTCGCAGTTTTGAAAAAAAAAATAATTTAATTCTGAAGCAATTGAAAATTTTGTAAAATATTTTTAATTTTACAATTTAAAAGGGTTACTTTATTTACTGTAATTTGAAAACATGCGAGATACTACTTATGGTCTGAAGTATTTTGCAATGCTGATATACGCTTTTCAAGTTATGTTTGAGCCACTCGTTTATTATAAGTTAAAGAGAAAGTTTTTAATGTGGAATTTAAAGCGTCTGGATAATGCTACATTGAACAAAGTTCTACTACCTCCGTAAAATATTTCGCTATCGTAAAATTTTTGCATTGAAATAATAGGGTATAATTGTCTTTGTTCCCATAAATTGTAATGTCTGGTTCTTACCCATTGTTATTTCAATGAAATTAGGAAAAGACAGGAAATTTATTAATGTCGTACTCACAAAAGAGTACACGTAATTTTTCATATTGTGTATTTATTTAAATCTTTAAACCTTTATGAATTTTAATTATAGTTTATGTTTCATTAATAATCCTTACCAGAATTTTATTAGCATTAACTAACGCAATGAATACAAACAACTTAGTAAGAATTTAAAGCTCAGCCAATTACCTATCATCTTACTTATATATCTTTTCAAAATTATATCAAGCAAGTATTTATTAGTTTTCTTTTTCAGACAACTAGAGTTTTTTACGTAGTGTTGATGGTAATTATAACAGTGCAAACCGTAAATTGTATACTAAAACATTTTAATAATTTTGCAGATTTTGTATGTTTCTGTAAATGTGTTTTCTTGCCAGATATACTGATGAATTAGGAGGGAGGGAGGAGGGTGAGATGTGGAATGGGACGAGAAAAACAGGGTGACTTAAGGAAAATATCTGAAGTAAGACTGTGTGGTATCCCTGTGGGGTCTTCTGCTGAATGTGTTAACAATGACTGTTACTGTTTTGAGATAGCGCATAAATATGTAAATGTAGGCTACCTATATATACTTCCAAAAAAAAATATTTTTGGAGATGTAAAAAAGAAATACCATGTTTTTTTTTTTTTTTTTTTTTTTTTTTTTTTTTTTTTTTTTTTTTTTTTTTTTTTTTTTTTTTTTTTTTAGGAATTTCGAAATAGTTGTGTATCCTTCACTTACTTAATGTCACGTAGAGGTAATGGGAAAGTGCGGTTTTCGGGGTACTCGCAGTTGAAAAGGTTTGCAAAAAAAACAGGATTTAATTTCCTCCTCCTCCTCCTCCTCCTCCTCCCCCCCCCCCCCCCCCCGTACTGTCTCGCCGCATCCCCCTCCCCGTATCACCCTGCACGAGGGCTGTGGAGCACGTGGCGCGCCGAGCGAACAAAGGCTAGCACGTGACCGCCGCACAGGGCGAGCAGGACGTGCTTGCTCCGTCCAACGTCAGTGAAAATAAGTAGGAATTGATGTCTGTCGGTGATTTGCGAACATTTTAAAATATCTTGCATGTAAACAAATTAAATGTTAACCAATCCTAGTTTAAAAAAATATATATAATGTGCGAAATGATTTTATCCAAATACTTCAAAATGCTATTGACATGAAATTAAAAAAAATCATGGAATAGTGACCCCAGGATTAATTTAGTCTTTATTTATTCTGATATCTCAAACGTTTAAGAAGGTATGATTTTAATGATACACCAAAATATAATGACAATTATCATTACTGCTACTTTGATTGAAAATAGATTCGTAAATACAATACAATAACTAAAGGAACATATTACGATTTGTTCGTTTGTTCGATAGTTAAATCCCATGTTTAAACTTGATTCGTGTGTATTTTTAAGTTCATTTAATGTTAGTTATGATTAGGTTTTTTTTTTTTAAATTTTTTAATTTGAGTTTGTTGTCAACTTGGGAAGGGATAGGTGAATAATCAGTCACGCGTAGCATGTTTACGAGTTGGTAACGCCACTAAATGTTTGTGCTTTGCTCCTGAACGTAATTTTATTAACACTAACTAACGCAATGAATACTTAGTAAGAATTTAAAGCTCAGCCAATTACCTATAGTCTTACTTATATATCTTATATAACTTATATAACTTATATAACTTATATACTTATATAACTTTACTTTTGTGTGTAATAACCCGCACGAGTTATTTCGTCCGAGCGATGTAGCCGGGCACAGCCTGTTCCAAACAAGAGATCACTTCTCTGGAGAGACCTCCAGCAGACACTCGAGACTGTACAGCTGAATACTGTCACATAGTCTGGTGCGACATGAACCTGCGTTTGTTTGGTTTATTACGTTGCCTGGATGTGTGCTCATGTCAAAAACGTGCTAACAAGATACGAAAATAAAGGGGAGAGCAGTGGAATTCACTGATAAGTCGAAAAATAATCACAAATAAAATTAATTAACTTGGACTCAAGGGGCCCGCTTAATCAAGGGTGTATCTGTGTTTATGAGTCAGGATGATAAGTGCGACGCTCGCTGGTGTTTCTAGCGCGGTATCGTCTATAAGTGCAAGCCTCTGAACTGGCGCGCAATCTTCTCGTCATGCGTAGGACAGAGGACAGCAATGAGATTTGAGTGGTAACCATAACATTAGATGGCGGAGAAATGAAGATAAATGTATAATAATGTATAATGTATAATAATGGGTGCTTTCAAGTATCTGTAACGGATCTTCCATGCCTAAAAGTTATTCTAAAAATGTTTTTTAGCCATCACAGTTCTAAAAATTACAGTTTATAAACGTAATACGGAAACAGAACTACCCAACCGCCCTCATGCATTCTTAAATGCTATTCGTGAACACGGAAAGCTTTAGTAGTTTTCTAATCGCGTGGTTTTTTCTGAAGCTCTGCACACCGTATGTGTGCCCCGTCATTGTGTCCATTAAAATATACGTGTATTATATAGGTAACATAGGTGCATACATATGTTCATACACACACGGTGTCTGGGTACCTTAAAGCCAACTCTATAAATCAACTGTACAATTCAGAAAAAAACAAACAAACCCTTGTTTAAATTACTATATAGTTTTTATTCATTCCCTTCCTTCTGTAAAAAATTTCTATTGAACCACGTTTACTAAAATGTAAAAGTTTTTTTTATTCCTACATCTCCGATTATTTTCTGAAATGGATATTCCAATGTAAAGTACATATAATGATGAAGATTTTCTGAAATTTTACGAGTTGAAGAATTGTGTTTTAAATCCAGTAAATGTACAAAGTTTATTCTCACTTTCAATTTTTTAAATGTTTGAACTGATGAGGACCATATTTCGAACTTACTTTGGATTTTGATAATAAGATTGTCTGATGGGAAATCTAACGCTCATTCAAATTGTGTAATCGGATTTGTTGTAGCCTTACTATTTCTGAACTTACTAGCGTGTTTATATGGTAGGATAGTAAAATGTTGGACATAAATTGTGAAATATCTCCTGAACGAAGTACTTTTCGAAAAAGTTTAACACAGAGTTCTTGTTGCTTTTGAACTGTACACGTGATTCCTAGAGTTTATCCGAGAGTAACTTGGACAGCCTATATATATGTATTAACTTTTGATTTGACGATTGTTTTGGGTTTTAGGGACTGAGACAAAAAATAGGTAGAAAATTTCCGTAAGTCCTACCATCGTAACGACTTCAATAAGTCTCTCTTCGAAATCTTCCTGAAAATTTCCTGTTGCCAACTGTAAATAGGATGGAAACCTTGTGCTTCGTTACCTACTTTGTAGAGGGCGGGTAAATCGAAGCTCCTTTGCTCGATAAACGGTTTCCATTCCCCCCCCCCCCCCCTCCCGAGTATTTTTTACAAAACACGTAGCCCTTTCTCTCTATCTCTCTCTCTCTCCTCGCAGTCCGCGACGTAATGAGAATGGGTGGAGGTGTCTCCGAATCTCTCGGAATCTCAGGCGCAGCGAGTTTTGAAGGCGAGGCGGAGAGAGAAAAGAGGGAAGAGGGAATAGAGTACGGGTTGGGAAAACGCTGTTTGAAATTCATAAAACAGCTGAAAGTCGAGACGCGCCCAGAATTCCCTACGAGAAAGGCCCCCCAGGGCGACAGAGGTTTCGCTGGCGGGTGTCGTTATAATTTATAACCTCGTACAGTCGGAGGTCGCGCGCTCTAGGCCTCTGTACACTCTGCTCTTTGACACATTTTTTGCAATATGGAGTTGATGATTCGTAGATGAACGTTGGACTGACTCCATTACTTTTGTCGTCACAGTAAAACACACAGCTCAAAGAACCAAAAGAACAAGTGGACCTATGGACTAAATTCGAGTTTAAAAACCACACTAGTAACGTAATAAACGCAAGATACAAAAAAAATTAATTAACCAAGCTTTCAAACACTTACAGTCTGTTTGTACCTGATGATACATATGTCGTTTCCCAAAAAAGGTTCATGTATCTTTTGTCTTAGGACGCTTACTGTAATCTTCTGTTTCGTCGCCGTTGTGCTGTTTTTTTGACATCGTTGGGTTCGTCTGTTTGTACTGTGTTGTTCGAGGATGTGTGTGTGCATTTTTTTTACAACTGTCTCATCATTGTCAGCCCACTGTGTTCGTCTGTGCCGTGATATTTTTTCCGACTTATTCCTTACACTGAATTCTCTGTGCTGTCTATGCATTCACAAATATGAAATTTGATCACCCCTTCACTTATTGCACTTTCAATATTGCACAGTGAAAGACGTTGTTAAGAATATCACAAGTTTACTTGAACCTGTTAATTATGAAAAGAGACCGGCGAAGAAATTTTTATCTACAATTTAACAGTTTCAAGTTGTGACATGCGTTTTTTATAAACTACCTAGTGAAGTTCATGAACCCAGCTTAACAGAGAATGGCTAGCAAAAAAAAAAAAAAACATGTATATAATTCCGTAATTAGAATATTCTACTTGTAGGTGATTCCAAAAGTGATATAACACTGGGGGGAAAAATGAACGGTGTTTTTTATTCAATACTGGTGAAAGGGTGAGATGTTCCCGAGTTTGGTAGTCTAAGAATATATATGAATCCATTTACAAGAAATATATAGCATTTTATATATCTAATCTGCGTTAAGATTAAATATAAAATTGTTTCACAAATTTTTAAAATTTTAATCATAATAAGATGGAAAAAGAGAATATTTAATTTTGTTAAGTCTGTGCTTATAAACAAATCTAATGTAACTGGAAATGTGTATGTTTGCGTAATCTATATTATAAATCAATTAGGGGTTTTTAACAATTTTTTGGAACTCGCTTTCTACTATTAAGGGTTAAATGCAATTTAGGGTTGAATAAATATGCGAATACATTAATGCGGCAAATAAGAAATAGGTACACTTAATATACACTACAAATTATTTGTAGTGTATAATTTGAAATAAACATGTTGACATTTTATTGTCTGTATTTATTTAATTAAGAACTTGTGGAATCCATCACGTACTTTTCTTAAAGTGTTGCAAAACTTGCTTGGCCAAAGCTGCAGGTGGTAAGTATGCTAGTTGGATATTAGGGAGGTGCAATAGAGTGTCTGTTCTAGTGTAAAAACTACTCTGGTTAGCAATTGTTCAACAAAACAAACCGTAGCTGTGTAAAGGCTGATGTTAGAAGATTATTTACAAGCGTTAGAGAAACTCGCTAGGAAAAATAGTAAAAGTGCATGTATGTAATATTAACTTCATTATATGGGAGAGAGGGTCGTTCTCTTCAATCATTAACATGGTATACAATGCTTTCACCCACTCAACTTCACACCTCCATGGATGGGATTTATTTCTCGCCATCTAACACTGTAAATAAAATCAAAATCGTTTCAGAAGTGTACAGAAAACCAATACGTACCTATGCACGAACATTGCACATTGCATTGGATATTTTTGCACGAAGCTTTTCCGCTGAATGCAGGTTGTTTCTATCTAATGGATATAAATACCCGAATTAATTGAAAATGCAGTAGTACAGCACATTAACTATTTCTTACTGTCTAACCCGGCAGTATCTGCCTTCTCATTGGCCCGGTAGAGTGCATCCACAGCCATTAATGTATCGAATTTCGTAAAACGTAACACAGTGTCTAGCTCGCAGGCTGGCTTGACCAGACTGACTACGTCTTGGCTGCTGGGTCCTTGTGAATGATAGTGTCCGACGTTTCGGCGTGCCTCGTTGCAACAATCTTCAAGGGCGACCAACAACTATAGGCGCGGTGTTTTGGCACAGTATTCATAGAAAGCTATACACCGCCGATTTGTGATTGGTCTTTGTGGGTGACCGTGATTGGCCGAGGGTCTGGCCATTCAGGATTAGTTTGCTTTTAAGAGTGCAGCAGTTTTTTTACTGTGGTTAATTTTTAGACGGAGACCGTTTATGGTTATGGCGAAACAAAGAATTAGAGTTTCTACTTAACCTGTACTCATCTTCTCTGCTGATGCTATTGGTGTTATTTTAATTATTTTGCTTCTCTGATTAATCCTTGGCAATACTGTGAAATATTTTCAACGTGTTAGACTTCGTCAAATATAATTGCATGTCATGTTTGATTGTAGTGCTGGGCCATGGCTCAGCTTTTTGAAGTTATGAAAAAATGACGAGAGTGAAATATTTACGATGCTTGCGCACCACGCAACGAAATTTTTACAGGATATAGAAAGGGTAGGTACATAAAAAAGGCTACATACAAATAACAAATATATACATTCCATATCATTGAAAACATTTATTTATTCTAAATATTAGTGATAGAAATTGTTTTTATAAACCTTTTAAAGTGTTATTATATAAGTGAAGTTATGATTTCTTATGTATAAGTTATTTGCATCATAAATTATAATTAACATTATTATTATTTAATAAAAATTTAAACTAAATGTGAGTAAACATTCAGCATATTTATTCATTTTCATTACTAATTAAAATTTATCTCGATTATTTCACTAAATATAATAATTAATTTTATATACATGTTTGTATTAATGTATAATACCTACTGAATATTTATTTCAATGTTTTCATTTGAACGAATTTATACTCTACAAACCGTATTTATAATATAACTCCAGGCCTTTTATTATTTTATTTCTATTAATTATTTGCAAACAAAATTAAAGTTTTACTACGCCAAGTAAGTAGCGCGTTCATAAGTATATGCGCCCATTTTGTTTTGTTCTTTTAGACGAGTGGAAGATCGTTTCGCCAGTTTACATTACATATAGGGGACTTGTGTCATTTAATATTAACCTCCTGAAGATGGCTGTGACAAGGCGTGCCGAAACGCCGAGCACACCTATGTTCCATGTATGTGGCCTCAACCCCGAAGCCAAGAAGTAGGTCTAGTCACAACTTTGAATTTCAATATGAACAAACAGTCAAGTTTTCTCGTGAGATACAAATGTCTGCGAATGAAGTACAGGTACTGGCTTCGGATGATGGAAAAACATAAGAAATGCCTGTTCTAAGTTATGAGTTTCTAACTGTTGATAGAACTAAGTTGTATTTTTCTAGGTTAAGATATCTCTGAGTTTTTTTAAGTTGCGTAATATAAGTAATGATACTTCTGAGACGTTATGTGACTCTGCGTTGTGTGTTTTTGATGTTTGTTCCTAACCTGTGCTCTTCTAAGAGCGCGGTTACACGGAACGCCTAGCTACTTCAGGTCAACAGGTTTAAGTAAACGTGTGTAAAAATGCGAAAGTATGCGGTTACACGATGGTTCGTATAAAGTGTATTCAACTCCAAAACCGATTGTCTACTGTCATTGATTGAATGTTGTGGATCCTATTTATTTGAGGAATTTTACCTTTGTTAGAGAATAACCGTCAGCAGCAATTTTAATACAAATGTATATATATATATATATATATATATATATATATATATATATATATATATATAAATGTTGATATTTTTGTTCCAGTCATTTAAAATTTACACATACCTACTTGTGCCAGGAACATTCTCCATCTTGCGTTTTTCTCACAGGACTGTTTATACTCTCAATACTCAACAGCCAAACAAAGGCTTATGTAGAAGAGATGTCCTTCTGAACTAATTTGCCAACCTGTTTAGGTTGAATGAGAAATTGCCTCGAACGAAACGAGTCCAGACTGTGTGTAACCGCACGCAAAAGTTCAACACGTTTACCTGCAGTAGTTCAGAGAGCCGTGTGGCCGCGCCCCTAAGCGCGCGGGTCGCGACCCTCGCGAGGTATTGCGCACACGTCCTGGCGGGAGACACGGAGCGCGGGTAACGCGATATGCGCCTCTGGCGGAGGTGTCGCTAGGAGCAGGGGGAGTGTTCCCCCGTGTCTCCCGCTCTGCGCTCCGGCACCAGACCTCCCAGGAGCACTTCGCAGGGAGGGGAGTTTTTAAACATCTTGCACGTCACGTCACCACGCCGGCGTCGAAGTGATGCGCGATGCATGAGCAAGAGCGGGTGGGCGAGGGGTTGGTTTCTCCCCCTCCCGCCCCTACACCTCCTCCGCCGGCGACAATGACACTAACAAACGAAGTTACTACCCCAGTTCCCATGGGCACTGCTGCAGCCCCCATGTACTCAACCCCTTAAAGACACCTTTCCTTAACTCCATTACATCGACATTCCACAGTCTTCGGGCACACAAACTGACTTCGCCTTTACAAAATTCCCCCCTCCCTCGACCCACGCCCTGGTTACGCCCTTGCGCGCCTCCTCGACCAAACTTTTCACAGTTCGTGGCCGGAACGCGCTCGGCTGCCCGCGACTCGGTGTTCCGTTAAATGCCTGGTGCGCACCGCGCACCTGCCCGCTGTGTTTCGTCGTCAGTTAACAATTATAAAACTTATTTATTACATCTTTTTACATTTGACTACAATTCACGAAGTTAAATCGGAAATTTATCACTCACCAAAGCAAGCTTTTGTGTGAGTGCATCTAGTCACTTTAATCTACATGCAGGATGTTTGACTAATGTAAACATTTTAATAATTACCAAATAATAAAATTACAAGAAATATTACATTAGTTTATATAAAGTTAAAAGTTAAAAATACCAATTAATTTTAATACATGATTAAATTTAATATTGTTTCAGAAAAAATCCATATATAAAACAGTTAAAAATTAATATCCAAAGGAGAACAAGTACATAAATTACAACAGTGTATTAAACCTTGCTTAAATATTAAAGAAATCTCTTCATCAGTTAAATTATTCAGCCATTCTTTACTAATTACTTTTGTGTACGAGAGAATATTGTTAAAAGCGTAGCTATACAAGTAAGGTTTTGCGTGTTATCTAGCTGTGAAGTGTTTCTGTTTTTGAACCTATTATATTTTTAATATTTTTAGACACCTAACTAAAAAGTCTAAATTTACAAACTTTCGTCTGTCTGTACGAAATTATTTAACTCAAAAACTGTTGATGCTATCGACTCGAATCTCAAACAAGTTCTCGATAGTCATCCCCATTATTCTTTATTTTATTGCGATATCTCATAACATGCTGAATATGCTATTATAATTATTTGCCAAAAATTAATCCCGTAAAGCATTACAACTAGGAGTTATAACTTCAATGTATCTTGTCTGTCTGCGGCATGGCATCGTAGCTCCCAATCGGATTGACCGATTTCAACCTTTTTTTTGTGGTATTTTGTTTTGTTTTTTGAGGCTGGTTTTATCAGGATGGTCTTAGGTGTGTTTTTTATGAAAATTTGTTGATACGTTAGCATCATCATTAGCTTTTTCACACGATTTTGTTGGTTAGCATTATAAAGGCAATATTTACACTTTATAGAAAGTAAATATTTAATTTCCTTTAATATTTATTTTGTTTAATTACATTTTATTCCGTATGTTTATATTTGTACTCTATGATTAATTCAGACTGTAAATTTCTTTGGTAATCGTTTTGTCTATGTATTACTCTATGTTAATTTTTATTTTAAATATTGTCAAGTCTAGCATAGCAGTATTTTTTGAAACAACTATTAATTTAAAGATGAACACGTCAGTAATGGTTAGTAATTTTACTATGTTTTTGGTTTTAACAACAAACTAAAGAAAATCGTTTACTAGTGACGGGGAAAATATTCTTTTAGAACGAATTGAGACTCGATTAAGACAACAGTTAGAACGCAACGATTTTGACTTTGATTTATAATTGAATATTTATAGAAGATTGTAAATGGTTATTAATGCCAATATTAACTGAGTTTTTGAAGAAAATAATAATTTTAATCGACGAAGATAATACTCAGACATCAAGATTTTAAATAATTACTTAAGAAAAGAAGTCGACAAAAATCCATGTTCAAGAGATCGCCAAATGATTTTAATTTGCTTTGAAACTACGAAGATTAAATGCCGTTTATAATTCCAAAGAAAGAAGAATCCTGTCGAAGATTGAAAAGTCGCAGTTCGAGCCCGGGAAGGATGACCGTCGCGCAGTCCAGCCCAGTTGCAGCTCATAGTCTGAAGGATGTAGTCATGACGGCGCGTATTCCTGCCACACGCTAGAGAACGGAGGAGCAACACCAAGTTCGCAGTCCTGAATGAGTCGAACCAAGGATTCTCCGAGAACCTACACGTCTCGTGGGTATCCTGCAGCAAGGTTTGGTCCTTTACCCCATCACCCGAAGACTCGCTGAATATAGAAGTACCCTAGCGAATTACAATTTAAACAAGACGAACATTTTTCACAGAACTAGAATCTGTTATATTATATTTAATATTCTTTGTAAAGGAAACCGATTAACTTGTTCATCTTTAGATTTACAAATCAAATTCCGGAATCGCGATCCCGATCTAGATAGTATTAACGAGTATAGATGGAATTTGATATTGGAATAACTTATTGCTATTTTGGTTGACTGGTACTGCAAGTTACGTACCCAGTAGTCCAAGCTTTACCGGACTGAAGTTAGTTAAAATAAATAACATCCAAATAATTAAAATTTGATTGTAAAGATAATTCACTCAAGTGAAAGAATTGTTAGATGCTTTGAAGTTGAGAGTAATAACAAATTCCATCTGTAGTTTAAATTAAATAATTTTAAGTTAAGTTTATTTATATAAAGTGTGATTTTGTGCATGTCAAAGTGTATTGTCACCGTCGTCACAAACATTACACACAAATATAAACCGTACATTTGAATTTGTTTACACTTTATTCCAAGGTATAGTCACGATATTAGTATTTAAAATACTTTTGACACACTTGACCTTGACTTTCAGACACAAGCTTCTTGATACAATTCTTAAAACTGAGAGAGGTAGGCTAGAGAAACCGAAATTATTAAATACATTAAATAATTTCAATATTTACACTAGCTGACTCCACAGCATGGAGGTAGAAAGACTAATACCTTAATGTTTCTGATAAGACACACTTATTAAATAAATCAGAAAATTATAACTCCGAGTTGAATTGGTCCATGGAAATAAATATACTGGAATGCAGAAATAGTATTTTCTGTGGAAACCTTAAGATATCACAACTAAATAAAGTCTAATAATCTTGAGGCTACTACTATCCAACTATATGTGTGAGTTTCAAGTCATTAGCACCGGCGTTTTTCAGTTAAATTCTTTATTGTAGATAGGGGGCAGACAGAATAAAATTAACGCTAGACTTTGCTAAGGTACCTAATTTGCTTTCAAGTATCAACAATTATTTGAAAATTAATAAAAGATTTAATTTATGGCTTTTTAATAGTTCGGTTTGTTTTGTCGGTGTTTATTTAAATTTAAGTTTTATTCTATATACGGCGTGTGTACTAACTAGTAAACGCAGTAATTATTTTTTCCACGCGTGCGAAGTCACCGGCGCAGCTTGTTACGTATATTTTCCTGACTTTTTACAAGCAGCAGAATACATGGGGAATATAGTTGGTGCAGAAGTTGTGTAATACTTACATAGCGAAACTACCTTATATTCAATAAAACAAAAATAATGACTTGTAAATGCGATGCGCCAACATGGCAGGTGGAGCTAAGCTTACATTTTCCACATCTCGTTATTAAATAATGAAATGGCTCACTTTTCAGCTTTGTAGATTTGAAAAAGTAACTGAAATTACATGACATTTAAATGCAACTATCTGTTGCAGGTTCCCCCCCCCCCCCCCCCCCCGCATACTTTGCTGTCAGTTAAATCTGATAATTTTCAAAACACAAAAAAATATGAAAAATAAAATAAAAACAATATGCAGCTTTTACTACCGACTACTTTCCATTAAAGCGCAGTTATGATTTATTAAAAAAAAAATTCAACTTTGTTTGTGTGTTGAAATTTTCAAAATGTTAGAGGATTCTGACACCAAAGTAATTAATGTAATTAAATAACCACCTTCTCCCCACAACACAACAACTGGTGCGTTTTTGCAGGAGTAGAGTGAAGTGAGTGACTCGCTAGTGCATGGAGACGTCGGAAGATGGTAACATATGCTGATTTTTTTTATTTTACTCTATACGGGGCTGTATTTGAAAATTTATTACCAAAACATTTACTGTTGTGGTTTTAGTAAAACATTTTTAAATTTTCTGTCACATTTTTATGAGCAAAATGTTTATTTGTAACCCCGCGATTATCATGATTTCGTTGCAGTAAATTCTACTTCTTCATGTGAACCAGTAGTGTGTACATTTCACTGCAAAAAAAAAAAGTGTTGTACAGTCTACACTGAAAGTTATGTTTTAGAATATACAAGAATACATTTCGGCAGCTAGTTATCAGTGAATTTCTTTGTAAAAATCACGGAGGTTTTCACACAGACTGCAGGCGCGGGCAGAAATTCTGCAGGAGGCTTTTCTCGGGGACTGTGCGAGACCTCGAATGCTGGCATGCGGACCCTAGGGCCTAACCAACTGGCGCGATAAGCCAACTCGCGACTTGTACATGCGACTGCGCCGCGACAGCTCAGGTCAGTAGTGCCACTGTCGCGCTACTGGCAGCGTGAAGCTGTTAGCTGTGTCCACTCGGTGGCCGCGTGCGAGAACTACTTGGCCACGAGCGTCTCGCCAGTCATGTATCACGCAAGCAAACCAGCACAAGACGCGGCCGGTCGAACAGCGGGTCGTAGCCTCACTCTGGTTGGTTGTTCGGGTCGCTGCGCATCACGATAGGCAGCGGCCTGAGCGTGCGGTTCTTACACGATTTTTTTTTAATATATGAAATGTTTCTCGTCGTTAGATACGCACCACACATGGGACAGTCACCAATGTTAATGTTCTTTGAAGTTATACTTCTATAGCCGCGTTATGAAAAACATGGTGAGAGTGAAATTTTACGACGCGCGCACACCATGCAACTAAATACAAATAAATATTATATATTTGCTTTAACTCTTATGCTTTGGTGATTGATATTAAATACTGGTCCACATAATTAAAATATTTATTTATTGTTTATATTAGTGATAGAAATTGTGTTAATAAACTTCTTGAAATGTATTTTTAAGTGTGTTAATATAACTAAGGTTATGTCGAACTTATATTTTATTTGCATTTTAAATTATAAATAATTACATAATTATTTTTTAATAATTAAAATTAATAAATTAGAATAAACATTGAGCATATCTGTTAATTTTCATTAGTAATTAAAATCCATCTCAATTATTTTACTATATAAAATAAATAATTATATACGTGTGTTGATATTAATATTGAATTCTGAGTTTTTTTTATTTTGATCTAATTTATACTTTACTAACAGTATTTATATCACTGCGGTCGTTATGATTATTTATTAATATTAATTATTTACGTGCAAATTTAAAGTAGTTTTTTATCACGCCAAGTAAGTACCACTTCTAACGTTCGTACGTAAGTGCACGCGCCCATTTTTTTTGTATACATGTATGAGAGAATATTCATGTTAAACATAATGAAATTTTCATTCCGGAAAATTGATGTGCGTGAACGTATTTAAAAGAATTCGCAGATAAATTAAAAAACCAACACTTTTAAATATAGCTATATACCAATAATACTATTAATGTAAACAATGCACCAGTCTAACCATCTTTCGAAAACAAATTTCTCACGCGTTTTTCAGCAATGTCGCGCCCGCGACGCAGTGGAAATAGGAAATCTTCCTAATCGTAAAGTGTGTCGCGTACGCGAATTTCTTTGCGTTGACGTCACAGTTGTGTTGATTGTGGTTATGTGGGAAATTAGTTTATTCACGTCGCGTCCATCGCGTCGCGCCATTCCGCTATTGTGATTCCAGCTTAAATTCATTAGTGAGCTACCATACAAGTCGTATTAGACAATACGGCAATGCGATGTATCGTTGCATTGGTCACGATATATTTCTTTTAAAGTGTCACGAATGGATATGGTAAACATATTGTATAGCAATATATCATATATATTTGCAGTGCAAACGATATCGACATTTGCGTATTACGCTTTCTATTCAAAGTGTATTATAATTCATGTTGGGTGTTCCCTGAATAGTCGTAGTGTGACAATAAAGCCTTTTCAATGTCGGTATTGGCGGAGTCAGTATTTTCAACGATGATTTTTGCGACGTCGATTATTTTTTATGTAGATATTTCAGATGAGGATATATTTCATACGCTTATATTTTTTTTATAATTGAGATTTACTTCAGATATTTTAGAAAGATACATCAGGATGGTGTTTAGCATCAGAGAAAACATCATGTAATTTATAAATAGTAAATAGGAATAAATATTAGTTCAGGGAATTTAAATGAAATGTTTAGACTAAGGCTTATATGTAGTGGATAGTGTTGTACCTTTACCATGTTGTACCTTGGACCAGTTTGATTATTGTGCTCGTGGTGTGACCTAGCGATGTCTAGATGACGTTAGTCGTTCTTAGGGTGGTATTTATATTCACGTCTTGAGCAATTACTTCGTCAATAAATTCTTATATGCATTCTTATTTAAACATTTGTGTGCCATAGAGGATGCTTGAGATGATCTCAAGTGATCGCAAGCAAGACAATCTTGATGAAAACCATCTTATGATAGTCCCATATTTCTTATTTCTGAGAGGGCATTCTCCTGTCTCATAGTCGTTGCTTGAGA
This sequence comes from Bacillus rossius redtenbacheri, assembly GCF_032445375.1. NCBI lineage: Eukaryota > Metazoa > Arthropoda > Insecta > Phasmatodea > Bacillidae > Bacillus > Bacillus rossius. Next base: position 301,825,788 of record NC_086330.1, on the reverse strand, counting down.
ACACCATCGTAGAAGCATGTTTCATAGTCGCTGAGACCGTGCTTAAGAACACGAATAAGATCGTCTTTGCCAAGACCACTGCAGGCATGTCTCAAGCAATTGCTTGTTCTGATCGCAGTGTAGAGAAAATGTCAGATTCTCGTGAACCTCGTATTTTTAAACTTAAATAAATCCTGTATGAAGTGCTGAAGCAATTTTATATGTATTTTAAATGAGTTTAGTGTTTGTTTGTGACCAGTGGTTACATTTTCAAGTGCTAAACAGACAAGTTTATTTACATATCGATCACAGAACGAGTACAATGGATGTGGAAAACGATGCGTTTAATGATGGTTGATGGTACATATCACAATCAGAAAATTTAATTCTACATTCGTGACACCCAGAACACATTAAAAATAATTTAAGAAGAAGTGTTATTACACTCTCGATATATCATTATTTCCCACAAGATTTCGTCAGATGTTTGGTAGTGTAATGGTTAGGGAGTTGGGTTTGAAGTCTATGAAATGAGGAAAAAATACGAATGTGGTTCAAATCCTGACACTAATAGTAGTTTTTTATAGTTACAGTTAATGAAAAATGCAAATATAGCTTTAATAGAAATTTTATTAGATTAATTTTTTTAAATCTAATTTTTATAATATATTTAAATACATAGCTCAGTTTATTGGTTTGGTTATTTCATACGCAGTAGGCTTTGAGACATATTGTAGTCTATATATTTAACTTATAATACGATTAAATTATAGAATCGCAAGTAACTTGAACAAGAAAAATTAACCTATTATATGAGGAAATTAATGTATTATATTATTGATGAACAAACAAACACTTTATAAAGGGTTTTACAAAATTTTAAGTTCCTTACTATGTAGCCTTATCAGATTCGTTCAAACTTATTGTTATAATTCTAGACATATATTTTTCTTACTTAAATTAAAAAAATTCTTTTACTGTGTAGTTAAATCTGATATTTTTATCAAACTAACATTTACTGTACCTTATCTTGAAGCTGAAGCAGAGTGACATTTTCTCAAAGAAAAAACGTTTTTCACTGCCTGAAATATTTTTTGATAGTTCTGTAAAGACAAGTAGCTTTTAAACAAGTAGTAATTCAGTATTAACAGTTCTGAAGATGCTAACTTAATTTTATTGCATTATTTTGTTAAAAGGGTATTATTAAATCTTTAGATACATAATTTCTTAATGTTAAACTTGCACAGGAAAGACAAAAGTCTATAAAGTTCTTAACTTCATTCATCTCAAGTGACACAAGCTGAGATGTACTAGAAGGTGTGCATATTTGTGGTCGCAAAACATCAATTTTTCCATGAGTGATTCGAGAGTATTAAAACAATAAACGAATTCCTCTCATCAACGTACAAACGCACTTCGAATGTAGTGATATGTACTCACTAAATCTTGTTACTATAAATAGCCTCAAATTCTGGGGTTTCAGTGCTTGGTGTGAATTGTACCAGAATATTTAAAGATAATAGTTCAATCGGCAAAGTTCGTGTATGCTAGTGTCTTTTCGGCTGTCTCAAGTAAGTGCTTCGTCAAGCCATAAGTACGGCAAACAAGCTCTTGCTTGAGCATGCAGTCTTCATGAAGTTCGTCTTGTTCGCGGACTATGAAACATGGAGATTGAAATCGCTGCCTTGAGAAACAAGACCGTCTTCGTCAAGACGGTCTCAAGACATTGCTCATGATGCGACTATAAATACCAGCCTTAGTGACGATTTCACCCACCAGGTTGAGTAGAGATGCGCTAGCACAAGAATCGCGCGTACTGCAGTAAAACGTTGTTTTAAGTTGTGTTTTTCGTTTCCATTTGAATGTGTTTTTTATTTAAACTACCTGTATAAACATTGTGTTGTGTACCACTACTGGGTAGCTCGTTATTTGGTGAGTGAAAAATGATAAGCATTTATCTTTCTGTCGTGTTTTAGACTGCCAGTAGCCATCCGTGTTAAAAATACATCATCATGTACCTTGGGCAACAAATGCATCTTGTACCTTGGACGAGTGGTCCATGGTACAAGAGATTACCATCAATGGCGAAGAAATGCTCGTGTGTGGGGTTTCAGCATTCCAACAATTGGCACTGAAAACTTTTAATTAAAAATACCAGAAAAATAAATTTTGAAATGACTTTTGAAGAGATAAAGCTCACAACGTTATTAAAATACTAAACTACGGGCAATAAATAATGTTAAAGCAATTTTAGAATACAAAATATAAATTTAATCCTGTGATCCTGTGGGAATATTCTATCATTTAAATAATAATAATGCCACATATTTTGCAAAACTAATGGTGTAAAAAGAAATATAATATAGTTGGTCTATGCATTAAAAAATAACTTAAGTAAAAATAAAGCCGACATATTTATAAAAAAATTAAATCTTTGGCAATATATACATTGAGAATAAAGGCACGGGAAGCTAATTAGGTAGCCTACGCGCCTTCTACCATGGCGAACTGGGTTAGAACCTTGGTGAGGTTGATTCCAATTTTCGCATGCAAGAAACATATCAGATGTTGCCATTGACGGGTCGGATTTCTCGAGAATTAAGGTTTCTTTACCATAGTATTCCATAATAGCAGAATGTTTATCACTTCACACTCATCAGCGCTAAAAATCTAATATGTTAATCACCAACTAAATATCTCACTATTGCTATCAAAATAGGCAAGTTAAGTTATTGCCTCCGTGTCTATTAGTAGGCCTATAACAGGAAATGATTCTACCTTATTGTAAGTTTGCATTCTTACTGCCAGAATTCTGACAAACTAACTGTTAAATTAAAAAATTACAATATCAGAAAATATAGGCCTCAATATAACAAATTTATATAAAAATTTCAAGTTGAGAAATATATTAATATCAGATAAATTCCGAATACAGGAGTAAAGTTATTGCCTATGGGCACATTTTTGTGGGCACACACACTGTCGAACTCTGGGTACTGTTGTCACATACATTTTAATGCGTGTGTGTTTTAGGGATTGGTGTATGGACACATAATGCCCCGTAGCAAAATTTGAAAAAGAAGGGATCCTGTAAATGAAAATGCATTAAAAAGTGCACTTGAAGCCATTCATTCTGATGATCCCGATAAGAAGTTGTCGTTCAGGGAAGCTTCGAAAGTGTTTATTGTTAGCCGATCGACACTGAGCCGACATTCAAGTAAATTTAAAGATGGCGAGGAAGACTGTTTTATATATTCTGTGAAGTATGCAGTTAAACAGGTTTTCACAGACCATGAGGAAGAAAGTTTGGTAAATTACGTTCAAACCATCGCAAAGATGCAGTATGGGTTGACAAAAAAGGGCGTTAGACAACTTGCTTTTAAATTTGCAAAGGCGAATGGATAAAAATATCCAGAAACATGGGATGAGGAAGAAATTGCTGGAGAGGAATGGATGCGTGGTTTCCTTAAAAGGCACTACACAAAACTTGTAATAAGAAAACCCGAAGCGACTAGTTTAAGCCGAGCTACAAGCTTCAACCGTCACAACATTGAATGTTTCTTCAGTAACCTCAAAGAGGTTCACATTAGATTTGGCCCCATTTAGCCACAGAAGATCTGAAACATTGATAAAACTGGCTTCAGCACTGTCCAGGGGCAGTCAAAGATAGTTACTCCAAAAGGCGTTAAACAGATCGGCAAAGTCACATCAGCTGAAAGGGGTCAGCTTGTCACTTTTATGGCAGCTCTGAATGCTGTTGAAAATGTTCTACCACCAATGTTCATTTTTCCCCGTGTTCACTTTAAGGATAGATGCTGTTTGGTGGGCCCCCGTGGTCCAACGAAGAAACCTTTCTGAAGTATTTGGATCATTTTCTTGCTTCAGTAAAGTGTTCTAAAGAAGACAGAGTGCTACTGATCTTGGATTACCATGAGACCCATCTGTCTGTGGAAGTTCTCGAAAAAGCATCTGCTGCTGGCGTGGTAATGGTAACATTTCCCCCACACACATCTCACAAGCTCCAGCCATTGGACATATCTGTATATGGCCCACTGAAGACCTATTACAATTAAGCTGTCAGTAAATGGATGCATAACAACAAGGGAAAAACATTTGACATTAATTTATACAGTAGCAGAGGCCTTGGGGGTGGCTTATCCACGAGCGTTTACACCAAATATTTTGTCTGGGTTTAGAAAATCGGGAATATTTCCATTAAACTCAGGAATCTCCTCTGATTACGACTTTTTGAGTTCATACGCTACTGATCGGGCCATAGAAAACCCGTCATCAGAAATGTTTACGACTGCATCAGAGAACCAAATTCGGAATAAGGGGCGCAGGAAGCATCAACCTCTACAGATTTCAACGAACCAACACCCAGCAGATCATGTGACTCTCATAATAATGCTGTTCACTGTGTTACACCTGACACGAAAAGAGAAGAAAAGAAAATGGTCAACCCTGAAGACATCCAACAATATCCGAAGGCTGCACCAAGGAAAATCTCAAACAGAGGAAGATCTACAAAGACGATGATAACTAAGGACACTCCAGAAAAACAAGCTCTAAAGCAACATAAAGGTAAACAGCAAGAGAAAAAACAAATTCAAAGAAAAAACAAAGAAGTTCTTTTAAAGTTACCAAGGATTTAAGTGAAGTGCTTAAATCAAAGCCAGCCATTAAATGCGAACATTCTGAGAATATATCGGTACCTCCAAACATGGCGAAGAAGTTGAAACTACTGGACCCATTGTCATCTGAAAGTGAAGATAAAGACACTGTGCTTCACGTAGGCCAATCTACCGATAAAGCAACTGTGAACAGTGCTCACGAAAAATGTCTTTACTGCAGGAATTCAAAGAAGGACTCATTTACTGTGCGCTGGGGTAGAAGGCAACGACTGGAAAACATACAGTTGTGATTATTGTGTTTCATTGTATTGTATTTATAGGCCATTTCTTGTAGGCCTATCATTGTTTGATTAATAGTAGGGCCTAGTCATATAAATAAAAGCTTTTCAAACAATTTTTTAAATTTTTTTTTACAATTGTTTAAGGTAACCTGAAGGATACTTGTCCGAATTTTTCTTTGTATATTTTGTTACATTATTTACATTACTTCTATGGACGTGTGTCTTTGAATTAACTAACAGTGAAAGCAATACTTTGTTTTGCATGCATTTTGTTTTACTTTTAAGGTACACTATGTGTGTAAAATGTTTTATTTGTGTCTTTTGTATTGTTTTTTGCTACGGTATTTGAAATAATGATTATTAATTATAGTTCTAATATATTGCATTATATAGGCTCAGATATTTATTACTTTATTAATGTGGCCCAAAGTACAGGATGGTTGTCCCAAGGTACATGAGCATCGTGTACTATGGTCCACTATGCAACATATTATTGTTTTGTTTCTGGAAATATTTTGTCCATAGATTGTGGGTTTATACCGATGCAGATACAACGAAAACACATTGAAGAGTTAATTGCGTCCAAGAAAACAACAAATGTCGTATTTATAACTCGAGAATTCCGATTTTTATGATAAATGGTCCAAGGTACAAACCCCCCCCCCCCCCACCCCCCTTTATCACTAATTCATTAATTATGGTTATCGTATTTAGGTTCATTCTTTCTTAGTTGCGAAGCTGGTGCTGCAAGTGTTTTTGATCATGTAAAACTGGATTTGGTCTATGATGGAGCTACGGAATGTGGTATGAAAATCAACACATAGTGCATAGTATTCAATCTGCTTGTTCCTGTGTAAACAGTTTTGCTACGGCATTAGATAATCCGTTAATATGTTGTAACTATGACAGTGTTAGGGAGTAGAGTCAGAAGCTGATAATTGTTCTATTCTTTCAAAATTTCACATGGTCTCGTCAGAGAACAAAATATATATATAAGCTACCAGGAGATGTCAGGATAGTCAGGGAATTCTGTTTGTATGTTTTGTTGTAACTATGGCAGTGTTAGGGAGTAGAGTCAGAAGCTGATCATTGTTCTTTTCTTTCAAAATTTCACATCGTCTCATCAGAGATCAAAATATATATAAGCTACCAGGAGATGTCAGGATAGTCAGGGAATTCTGTTTGTATGTTTTGCTGAACACACCATGAATTTCCTTTGTTTTCTAGAATCGGTACGTCGCATCTATGTCGACATAGCATCCACATTTCGGCGTAATCGAAGAGGTGAATATCGGCTTAATATAAAAGAGGAGAATGTCGGCGCGATATGGAAAAGGCGCATATCGACGCGGTATCAAAGAAGTGAATATCCATGTTATGTCGAAGATGTGATTATCAAAGCTATATCTAAGAGGTAAATATCGACGCAATATCAAAGATTAGAATATAGGCGTGATAGGAAATGTGTATATCGGCACAATATGGAAGAGGTGTATATCGGCGTGATATGTAAGAGTTGATCTTCGACGCGTTATTAAATTAGTGAATATTGTTGTTATGTCGAAGAAGTAAGTATCGACGCGATATCGATGAAGCGAAAAATGGCGATTTATACAAGCGGTAGATATCGAAGAGATGAATATTGACGGTATATAGAAGAGGTGAATATCGATATCCTATCGGATATGTAAATACAGGCACTATAAGAAAAGTGTATATCAGCGAAATATCGAAGAGGTAAATATCGCCGAAATATTGTATAGGTTAATATCGACGTAAAATCGAAGCCGTGTATATCGTCGCGTAATGAAAGACCTTTTATTTACCTGCGTAACAGCGAAGAAGTGATAATGAGAGCGGTATAGAGTATGTGAATACCAGTAAGACTTAGGAGATGTGAATATGGACTGAATATCGAAGATTTGAGTATCGGCGAAATAAATAATAGTCAAAAATTGACCTGTTATTCAATAGGGTAATGTTGACGTGATAACAAAGGGGTGAATATCGACGCGATACTGAAGATGTGAATATTGATACGGTATCCGAAGAGGTGTATAGGTATCTGCGTGATATGGAAGAGGTGAATTTCGGCGAGTAATCGAAGAGGTAAATATCGACGCGATATCGATGAGGTGAAAATCGGTGTGATACACAAGATGTTAATGTCAACTTGATGTCGAAGTGCTGAATATCGGCGCGACACGGAAGATGGGAATATCTGCGGGAACTCGCCGTAGAGTGCGGGAACCCACTGGCCCGTGGCCTCGCGCCATTGGCTCGCCTCTCACGCTCCTGTGACGTCACCCCGACACCGCCGCGCTTTTTAATCCGCGTCACTTTGTGCGCGGCGAACCCCTTCTTCTGGAAATGCCCCCCCCCCCCCCCCCCCCAAGCAAAGCTTTTTGTCCGACGAGCGCGCAAAAAAAACTATCAAAAGAGTTGGATCTCTTTCCAAATGATGGAATGCTATTACAGTAAAATTGGACTTTTGTTACCTTTTTTTTTAACGCGAACACCGTTGTTTTTTTTAATGTCCCCTTCAGAAGGCAGTGGACTATGCGCGAATCCTTTATAACACACGCTCTCTCTCTCCCTCCCTCCCTCCCTCCCCCCTTCCCCTGGGTGGACCGCTCCTCTTCATGCGTGGACGGAGGGACTCATGTTGTGCTGCTCGGTTTGAGTCTCGCGTGTTGCGCCTTACTCGGCTTGTCTCGCCCGTTGTAAACTAGCGCACGGTTTCGCTTAGCATCCATGTCACTGTTCCAAGCAGTGGATTTCGTGATTATTTTCATTCAATATTTACTTGCTTTTGTCAGTTATTTAAATGGAATTTGCACTGTAGATTCTTTGATGTGTAATTATCTTAGCTCTCTACATACGGCATTTTATTAGGAGCAACTTTGTGAATAGAACGGAAATGCTCAAAAACGGTGCGTCTGCGCAGAAGTCTTGGAAAGCTCGAAAATGTGGCGCACCCGCGTAATTCATTCGTATTTGTTAAGAGGTGGACGGGATCAAATATTGTAATAGGTACAAAATGGGAAACTGTTAAGAAATACGCTATACAAGTGATGTCAGCGATCCTAGTAGCTTGAAGTGTACCTACATTTTTAAAACTGCGTGAAACTAGTATGCAGTATTGGCATCTAGCGGCGTGGAGTGTAAAATAGCTTGCAAGTAATGCAGTAAAATGTCTCGCGCTTCGCCAATGCTAATTTTCCAGAGTTTCCCATATCGTCCTATTACGATATTTGACGGGATCCCGAAACTTGGGATAATAGTCGGAAAAGAGACCATTCCCGAAGTTCGGCAAAATAATTTTTTCTCCTCGGAATAATACCTCGGGAAAGATTTTTTTTTAATATTAAAAACCTCCAGCAAACTAATTTTCATATTGTGAAAAAATATGCCGTCACCAACTACGTCACGTAACAAACTGAAATTTTACTCACTGATTGGACAAAACACGAAGATGTCACAATAACACCAGAAGTAGACATGATAATTGTTTACGGTAAATTTAATGAAATAAAATAATCATAACTGCATGCTAACTGCATCATAACTGTACCGAACCGAAACTACCTGAAGCGCATAAAATGCACCGACTTAGAGAAACATTGTAGGAAATAAATAAAAATTAGTCTAACCTGACCTGGGTTTGGTTGGGTCATGTTGGTTTGGATTGGGTTCGGTTCAATTATGTTATTACCAACTTTTTAATACAGAATTATAGCAAAGTTTTAAAAAAGGGAAACATTTTTACCATTTTCCCCTCAAATTAATACATTTTGTATATATATCACACTCGGAATTTTTTTTATGAACTCTGCGTTAAATTTATTGTCTGAGTTTCGTCTTATAAGTTTATTTGCAACATGAACAACATGAAAACAGATGAATTTGCTCGTTACCGACGTTACATATTTACACATCTCTGGCGACTACTTAAATACTCGCTCACAATTTTTTTTTTGTAAATAGAACAGAAATATTCTTGTCAAATACAAGTGTTTCAAAATTCGTACATTTATATGAAAACAGCTTTATCACTACAAAATAGTGTTCGCAGTGATACTGGGTTCGAATTGTTACCCAGGTATTTTATGCTTTGTGTTGCCTAGTATCTCCGATATTTAATGAAGTTATCTGCAAACCGTATTCTGAATAACTTTATAGTATTAACTGCGTACATTAGTAAGATGAATAAAACAAAATAATGTACAATTATTGAATATTAAAACATCTTTTCTGTGGTTTAAAAAAATATGCTTGAATGAAACATCAATTAAAATATAAAATTATGTGTCAATTTTCCTAATAAATACTCAGTATTATCTCCAAAAAAGTATTTAATACATGCAAAAATAACCATAGCTATGTTGTGTTTTACAAATTTTACAATATCTTTCTTGTAGTGTTACAAACTCTTTCTTGGCAACTGGTTTCTAAAGGAATCTTTTTTAAAAGTACAAAAAGATTTTTCTGTGCGTATTATGCGAGTTTCTGAACCAAATGAGCCTGTTACATTCGAGAAAATTTACTGTAGAGAATAAATACTAATGGATGCGTGGTTGTTACGCCCTTAGAAGTGAAACTTCTCAGACTGGTTGTAGTTCCACGTCAGCTCACAGGCAGCGCCGCTGCTGCCGTCATGTGTGGTTTTGCAAGTAACTTAATAGCTAAATTATGAATTCATGATTCGAAGTGCTCAAGTTGGCCGCCTGGCAAAAGGACGAGCTCTAACATCACGGGGGCGTTAAGGACGACACTGGTTCGCGCGTCACACGCCTCTTCGCCTCTACGCCCCAGGCACAGAAATGGCTGTGGGACTCTAAGCGGAGACACTAGCTGCATACGAATACTAGTCTAATGGATCATTTAGCTAAGGTATCCATTAGAAATGCATCGTAGTGGACGGGGCCATCTTTAATGTTGCTTCAGAATTCTCACTAGGGATGCCGATGCATCGCTACAACCGTTCACTAAATCAAGATTTATATGGTGGAGACACTCGCATCCACTGATCCGTCCCTACATCCATTAGCTTCGAAATCGTGTTTGATTTTGTTTGTATGTAATATTACTTACGTTTTTTGGCATAAGACTTGTTTAAAAGGTTATAAGTATAAGTAATAACTCTAATAGAGACAAATATCAACGCTAATCAAAATTACCGAAAGGCGAACTGAAACTAATTTTAAGAATTTTTAATATTTTTAAAATTCATAGCAAGTTTTTATTTTGATCGCTTACATTGATAACATCCACACTAAATTAATTTTTTTTTAAATTGGTCGTTTTTATTTGTGTTTTGCTGAATACACATGAATATCACGACTCGAAGTGGCTACGTGCACATTAGTACGACCAACTTTCAACAGGTGGAGCTATCAGTAAAGGTATTAGGATACTATCCATCCATTAGAAATGCGTCCTTTACATTGTGGCTGCATTTGCTAAGGGATTTAGAGATGATTGTGCTACGGACGCATCCCTATGTATTCGGATACATCTACATCTTTTTTATATTGGGATATTAAAGGGGAAGGCCAGCTGCACGTCCCTATACCAATCGCAAAACTGGTTTTGGAATTTTTCATACCTTAAAACGTCCGTGAGAACATCCGTTGTACCTTTTTCAATGTCCAAAAAATACATGTTACAAATAAAACCATCAAACAAAACTTGTACAGACAAATGACACTCGTAATCAGACACTCCCTGGAAATATTGAAGGGTTTGCCAATGGCGGTCAGCCATGTGGTATCGTCAGCACACATCAATTATTAATGGTGGTACAATACATTTGCAGGTTATGCGTTTTCGTTTTATTGTAAACTTGACTTGAAAATTCAGTTTCTAGTAGAGTAGTATATAATTTCTTCCAACAACCATAGGTACATAACACTGTAATTGGACCTGGTTTGTCTGGCGATTAGACTCACACTTATTATTCTCGCTATATGTTTTATTGATCATTTTAAGTGAGTTGCGATGTTTTTGTTGGATTAAAATCCAACTTTTATGACATAATCTGAAATGAAAACCAAATCCCTTAAAATTATGCTCGTTTGGCTCTGAGATAACTGATATAACTACGTTAGTTTGTTAAAAATTCGTCGTATGATTATAATAAGGGTTTTAAAAATAAATGGTTAAAAATGATATTGTCCATAGCGCATTGCTAGCTGCTAGCATGAAGGGAGAGCACGTTAAAAGTTATTTAAAGTTTTGAATTCACTGTTCGTCGGTAATCTTTCGTATTTTTTTTTTGTTTTAGAATATCATTCATAAAAAAAATACAAAGTTTCTAAAATAAAGCTTTTCAGGGATTTGGGTAAATAGATTTTTAAGTTATTTTTTTGGTGATATCCTTAAACTTAAGACAACTATTACCTACATACAGCCTTTTAAATCAAATCAGTAAACATCTTAATTACATACTTTTGGTTCATGCTATGATTGATTAGCTTTCTTAGTAACCCTTAAATAAACACTAATTGTTTTGATGAAATCATTAAAAAGCAATTCGATAGACACTACCCAGGCGTCAAAACTCAGGAAAGGAACTCGTGAAAGCATGAGTAGCCGGCGGTCTCTTGTGCGTCCTTGTGGCCGCTCGTGGCTCGTTGCCTCTCGTGGCTCGTTGCCTCTCTCGTGCCTCGTGTCGCTCTCTCGTGGCTCGTGTCGCGCTCTCGTGGCTCGTGTCGCTCTCTCGTGGCTCGTTGCCACTCTCGTGGCTCGTGGCCTCTCTCGTGGCTCGTTACCTCTCTCGTGGCTCGTTGCCTCTCTCGTGGCTCTTGCCTCTCTCGTGGCTCGTTGCCTCTCTCGTGGCTCGTTGCCTCTCTCGTGACTCGTTGCCTCTCTCGTGGCTCGTTGCCTCTCTCGTGGCTCGTTGCCTCTCTCGTGGCTCGTTGCCTCTCTCGTGGCTCGTGTCGCTCTCTCGTGGCTCGTTGCCTCTCTCGTGGCTCGTGGCTTCTCTCGTGACTCGTGGCCTCTCTCGTGGCTCGTTGCCTCTCTCGTGGCTCATTGCCTCTCTCGTGGCTCGTGTCGCTCTCTCGTGGCTCGTTGCCTCTCTCGTGGCTCGTGGCCTCTCTCGTGACTCGTTACCTCTCTCGTGGCTCGTTGCCTCTCTCGTGGCTCATTGCCTCTCTCGTGGCTCGTGTCGCTCTCTCGTGGCTCGTTGCCTCTCTCGTGGCTCGTGGCCTCTCTCGTGACTCGTTGCCTCTCTCGTGGCTCGTTGCCTCTCTCGTGGCTCATTGCCTCTCTCGTGGCTCGTTGCCTCTCTCGTGGCTCATTGCCTCTCTCGTGGCTCGTGTCGCTCTCTCGTGGCTCGTTGCCTCTCTCGTGGCTCGTGGCCTCTCTCGTGACTCGTTGCCTCTCTCGTGGCTCGTTGCCTCTCTCGTGGCTCATTGCCTCTCTCGTGGCTCGTGTCGCTCTCTCGTGGCTCGTTGCCTCTCTCGTGGCTCGTGGCCTCTCTCGTGGCTCGTTACCTCTCTCGTGGCTCATTGCCTCTCTCGTGGCTCGTGTCGCTCTCTCGTGGCTCGTTGCCTCTCTCGTGGCTCGTGGCCTCTCTCGTGACTCGTGGCCTCTCTCGTGGCTCGTTGCCTCTCTCGTGGCTCATTGCCTCTCTCGTGGCTCGTGTCGCTCTCTCGTGGCTCGTTGCCTCTCTCGTGGCTCGTGGCTTCTCTCGTGACTCGTGGCCTCTCTCGTGGCTCGTTGCCTCTCTCGTGGCTCATTGCCTCTCTCGTGGCTCGTGTCGCTCTCTCGTGGCTCGTTGCCTCTCTCGTGGCTCGTGGCCTCTCTCGTGACTCGTTACCTCTCTCGTGGCTCGTTGCCTCTCTCGTGGCTCATTGCCTCTCTCGTGGCTCGTGTCGCTCTCTCGTGGCTCGTTGCCTCTCTCGTGGCTCGTGGCCTCTCTCGTGACTCGTTGCCTCTCTCGTGGCTCGTTGCCTCTCTCGTGGCTCATTGCCTCTCTCGTGGCTCGTTGCCTCTCTCGTGGCTCATTGCCTCTCTCGTGGCTCGTGTCGCTCTCTCGTGGCTCGTTGCCTCTCTCGTGGCTCGTGGCCTCTCTCGTGACTCGTTGCCTCTCTCGTGGCTCGTTGCCTCTCTCGTGGCTCATTGCCTCTCTCGTGGCTCGTGTCGCTCTCTCGTGGCTCGTTGCCTCTCTCGTGGCTCGTGGCCTAACTCGTGACTCGTGGCCTCTCTCGTGGCTCGTTGCCTCTCTCGTGGCTCATTGCCTCTCTCGTGGCTCGTGTCGCTCTCTCGTGGCTCGTTGCCTCTCTCGTGGCTCGTGTCGCTCTCTCGTGGCTCGTTGCCTCTCTCGTGGCTCGTGGCCTCTCTCGTGGCTCGTTACCTCTCTCGTGGCTCATTGCCTCTCTCGTGGCTCGTGTCGCTCTCTCGTGGCTCGTTGCCTCTCTCGTGGCTCGTGGCCTCTCTCGTGACTCGTGGCCTCTCTCGTGGCTCGTTGCCTCTCTCGTGGCTCATTGCCTCTCTCGTGGCTCGTGTCGCTCTCTCGTGGCTCGTTGCCTCTCTCGTGGCTCGTGGCTTCTCTCGTGACTCGTGGCCTCTCTCGTGGCTCGTTGCCTCTCTCGTGGCTCATTGCCTCTCTCGTGGCTCGTGTCGCTCTCTCGTGGCTCGTTGCCTCTCTCGTGGCTCGTGGCCTCTCTCGTGACTCGTTACCTCTCTCGTGGCTCGTTGCCTCTCTCGTGGCTCATTGCCTCTCTCGTGGCTCGTGTCGCTCTCTCGTGGCTCGTTGCCTCTCTCGTGGCTCGTGGCCTCTCTCGTGACTCGTTGCCTCTCTCGTGGCTCGTTGCCTCTCTCGTGGCTCATTGCCTCTCTCGTGGCTCGTTGCCTCTCTCGTGGCTCATTGCCTCTCTCGTGGCTCGTGTCGCTCTCTCGTGGCTCGTTGCCTCTCTCGTGGCTCGTGGCCTCTCTCGTGACTCGTTGCCTCTCTCGTGGCTCGTGGCCTCTCTCGTGACTCGTGGCCTCTCTCGTGGCTCGTTGCCTCTCTCGTGGCTCATTGCCTCTCTCGTGGCTCGTGTCGCTCTCTCGTGGCTCGTTGCCTCTCTCGTGGCTCGTGGCTTCTCTCGTGACTCGTGGCCTCTCTCGTGGCTCGTTGCCTCTCTCGTGGCTCATTGCCTCTCTCGTGGCTCGTGTCGCTCTCTCGTGGCTCGTTGCCTCTCTCGTGGCTCGTGGCCTCTCTCGTGACTCGTTACCTCTCTCGTGGCTCGTTGCCTCTCTCGTGGCTCATTGCCTCTCTCGTGGCTCGTGTCGCTCTCTCGTGGCTCGTTGCCTCTCTCGTGGCTCGTGGCCTCTCTCGTGACTCGTTGCCTCTCTCGTGGCTCGTTGCCTCTCTCGTGGCTCATTGCCTCTCTCGTGGCTCGTTGCCTCTCTCGTGGCTCATTGCCTCTCTCGTGGCTCGTGTCGCTCTCTCGTGGCTCGTTGCCTCTCTCGTGGCTCGTGGCCTCTCTCGTGACTCGTTGCCTCTCTCGTGGCTCGTTGCCTCTCTCGTGGCTCATTGCCTCTCTCGTGGCTCGTGTCGCTCTCTCGTGGCTCGTTGCCTCTCTCGTGGCTCGTGGCCTAACTCGTGACTCGTGGCCTCTCTCGTGGCTCGTTGCCTCTCTCGTGGCTCATTGCCTCTCTCGTGGCTCGTGTCGCTCTCTCGTGGCTCGTTGCCTCTCTCGTGGCTCGTGTCGCTCTCTCGTGGCTCGTTGCCTCTCTCGTGGCTCGTGGCCTCTCTCGTGGCTCGTTACCTCTCTCGTGGCTCATTGCCTCTCTCGTGGCTCGTGTCGCTCTCTCGTGGCTCGTTGCCTCTCTCGTGGCTCGTGGCCTCTCTCGTGACTCGTGGCCTCTCTCGTGGCTCGTTGCCTCTCTCGTGGCTCATTGCCTCTCTCGTGGCTCGTGTCGCTCTCTCGTGGCTCGTTGCCTCTCTCGTGGCTCGTGGCTTCTCTCGTGACTCGTGGCCTCTCTCGTGGCTCGTTGCCTCTCTCGTGGCTCATTGCCTCTCTCGTGGCTCGTGTCGCTCTCTCGTGGCTCGTTGCCTCTCTCGTGGCTCGTGGCCTCTCTCGTGACTCGTTACCTCTCTCGTGGCTCGTTGCCTCTCTCGTGGCTCATTGCCTCTCTCGTGGCTCGTGTCGCTCTCTCGTGGCTCGTTGCCTCTCTCGTGGCTCGTGGCCTCTCTCGTGACTCGTTGCCTCTCTCGTGGCTCGTTGCCTCTCTCGTGGCTCATTGCCTCTCTCGTGGCTCGTTGCCTCTCTCGTGGCTCATTGCCTCTCTCGTGGCTCGTGTCGCTCTCTCGTGGCTCGTTGCCTCTCTCGTGGCTCGTGGCCTCTCTCGTGACTCGTTGCCTCTCTCGTGGCTCGTTGCCTCTCTCGTGGCTCATTGCCTCTCTCGTGGCTCGTGTCGCTCTCTCGTGGCTCGTTGCCTCTCTCGTGGCTCGTGGCCTCTCTCGTGGCTCGTTACCTCTCTCGTGGCTCATTGCCTCTCTCGTGGCTCGTGTCGCTCTCTCGTGGCTCGTTGCCTCTCTCGTGGCTCGTGGCCTCTCTCGTGACTCGTGGCCTCTCTCGTGGCTCGTTGCCTCTCTCGTGGCTCATTGCCTCTCTCGTGGCTCGTGTCGCTCTCTCGTGGTTCGTTGCCTCTCTCGTGGCACGTGGCCTCTCTCGTGGCTCGTTACCTCTCTCGTGGCTCGTTGCCTCTCTCGTGGCTCTTGCCTCTCTCGTGGCTCGTTGCCTCTCTCGTGGCTCGTTGCCTCTCTCGTGACTCGTTGCCTCTCTCGTGGCTCGTTGCCTCTCTCGTGGCTCGTTGCCTCTCTCGTGGCTCGTTGCCTCTCTCGTGGCTCGTGTCGCTCTCTCGTGGCTCGTTGCCTCTCTCGTGGCTCGTGGCTTCTCTCGTGACTCGTGGCCTCTCTCGTGGCTCGTTGCCTCTCTCGTGGCTCATTGCCTCTCTCGTGGCTCGTGTCGCTCTCTCGTGGCTCGTGTCGCTCTCTCGTGGCTCGTGGCCTCTCTCGTTGCTCTTGTCGCTCTCTCTTGGCTCGTGTCGTTCTCTCGTGGCTCGGTACAAATATACTGTAAGAAATCTTAAATTCAAATACATTCGATAGTTTAGAATTTTTTAAATTTTTTCATCTATTTTTTAAAATATAGCTAAGTTGGTAATATGGTAATATCACATAAATGTTTCTAGAAAAATAAATTTTGCTAAATGTTTCGGTAAAAATGCACTTTTATTGCAATAACCAACGTTTTATATTAACATTTGGAAACCTGGTTGAAATTTACATGAACAACAAGCTTTAAATAATGCAGTCATATTTTTGTCATAACACTGTACTTGAAAGTACACACACATACGTCATTGTACAAGTGCAAAATATTTGTCAGAGTAAATATACAACAATCAAGAAACTGCAAAAAACAAAAAAAAAATGTATTTTGCAGTGTAAAGTGAAAAATTAATTTAAATGATGCCAGGCTATGCATGTTGTATTTCCATTACTAGTTCATTGTTAACGTGCATGAAGGACGAGAGATTAAAAACCTGGAGCCTAAACTAATAACTACAATGTCGTGGGTTCCTTACTTAGCTGATTCACTCAGATTGTTATAATTAAAGGCGTTAAAATAAAAATCGCTGAAAGGCCATATTTTTTCACTAACAGCTGTAAGTTAAAAATGTAAAAGAAATTTCGGAAGCTATACAAATTAGCATGTTCGTACGTATAAATAAAAATCTAAATGTTCGTTCAAAATCTCAAATATCAGAAAGTTCTTCAGGGTTTGCTTTGAAATATTGACATAACGTTGCATTCGAATACGCGCGTGTTTGCGCGTGTTTTTATTTACTTATGTCACACCTGTGACAGATAAAAAGATTGATGAAACTATAAATAGGTAAAACATAGATTTTTAATATTTTTATTGCTTCTCAAGGCTGGTCAATTATACGCCTTTAAAGTCGGAGCTTAGCAGTGGTTAAATGTTAAAAGACATACCACATAGCGTCTATATACTGTTTAATTGAACATCATTCGACACCCACAGCAAAATTTGTCTGGAAAGTGACATATATAGAGATATAGAGCGATTTATAGATATAGGTATATAGGGGAGAGAGATATATAGATGGATAAATTTACAAATAGGGAGATGTAGATAGATTTATAGAGAAATAGATAAAGATATATAAATAGAAGAGATATAGAGATATACATAGATATATAAGGAGAATGTAGAGAGAGATAGAGAGATGCTTTGTATATGTGTACCTACTTCCAACAAATTATTAAAAAAATTTATTTAGACTTTGCAACGCATGCCGAGCATAGCTAGTTGTTAATGTAAATTTACTCAACGATGCAGTAAAATTAGTCGAGAGTTGTGGTTGATTTACACATTCATGCATATGTAAATTTATATATCATGAAGTAGAAATACACTAACAACTATGAAATATTTACCAAACCATAGCAACTGTACCTTTACAGTTATGAGACTATTTTCACTTCAGCACAATATTACAAAAAAAAAACAACGTGTAGAGATACATTTACACTAAGCTTAGTGGAGATTCTGCTGCCAAAAACATTTTGTGTAAATTACAGACTATTTGACAGTGTAGTAACGATAGTCTGTCGCTTAGCCAGACAAAGGTTGTCTAGACCATTTTATGAATATCTGTTACTTTAAAATGATAAACTTGAACTTATAACAATTGGACATTCGCGGAAAATAGAATTTGAAGAATTTGCAAGCAATAAAAGACTACCGAATAAAGTTGTTTTTTTGTTGATACATCAGGTTGTGTTAGGTTAAAAAAAACTTCGGTCATCCTTTCACGACTGTTCCTCACTGAGTGCAGCCTTAAAGTTAGATAATCCTTTGTTAAAGACTGCATTGATAAATGACACATTCTTATGTCGCTCTGTATTCCATATCAAAAGCATGGAGGTAAGGTGTAAAAACTGACACAGGACATTTTTGGTGCTATTGAAGTGTAGCTTTATTTCCTTGATGATGTGTTGTCAACTTGGTTGTTTAGCGATACTTTACTCCGTGATAAGCATTTTTTAACCCGTTATCCTAACGAGTTGCTTGCTATCGAACAAACTTATAGTATTACCCTTAATGCAGGTACGGTTTGTTTTGCTAGCCAATTGCTGAGCAGAGTGACTTCAAGCTTATAACAGAGACCCCGCCACACACTTGCACCTCCATGCTTGTAAACTTTGACCTGAGCGTATCGTGCCCTAGAGTGTAAAAAAAGGCCGGATTGGAAAAAGGGGGGGGGGGGGGGAGGTGTCGAGGGCTGTTGGGCCCATGATGGACGGGCCGTGCGGCGCCTTCACGCCAGATGTCGCCGGGAGACTGGTGTGCCCCCGCCCCTCTCCGCAACCCCTCTCACCATGCCACTGGCTGGCGCGGTAAGCCTGTTACGTGCCCAAAATAACAGTCGGGATTAAATCTGTCGCAATCCGCTTATCGTTGGCGCACGGTCCTGTTGTGGGGGAGGGGGGAGGGGGGAGGGGGGAGAGTTTCTCGCCCGGTTTTTAAGTGGCGGCAAATTTATGCATCGCCGAGGCTCCCTGGCATATTTGCCTTTTTGCTTGAAAATTGCCGCTTTTCATAAAGCGAATCGCTAACACTTCAACCCCGCGGCCCCCCTCCCCCCTTCCCGTTATTCGCGATCCCATTCCGCAATAGCGCTGGATCACAGCGCCTGCTGGGAAAATATTGTAACAAAACGTGTTTTTCAACTGAAATGTTTGTTCACTTAAGAGCAGGACTCGTTTAAATTAGAATAATCCTGTTTTTTATACTGACAAACTCGGCGCTCAGCCGGAAGAGGAACTATTGTTTTTACCGCTGGTGTTTGTCGGACGGCAATACGCGGTCTGGTCGACCAGTCAGTCGGCTCGGTGGCGGGGCGCTGGGAAGTGTTGTCCCTTGCCTCGTGCCGCGGGAGGCAGCGACGAGCCACTGCGTTATCACCTCGCCTACTCCACTCCAGCTCGCCATGGACGTCACACCGCTGCCATGTCTGGGGTGCGTCCAGCCTTCGTCCATCACCACCACCACCACCACAACAAACACCAGCACAACAACCACCATCTCCACCACAAATACAACCACAACCATCACCACCATTCAGAACAACAGCCACCACCACATCAACCACAACAACCACAATCGTCACCATCACCACAAAAACCATCATCACAATCACAGACCTGCCAACTCTCACGATTTTGGTGTGAGGTTCACGATTTTAAGGTCCATCTCACGCCCTCACGCCAAAATAGTGTTTCCTCATGATTCTTCGGGCCCTAAGATTTTGTTTGTAAAAGTTACAAAACAAGTTTTACGAAAGCTTACAGTAACGAGTTTCCATCAATACTCGAGTCACGTAAAGGAAGAAATTTTGTGTTTTGTAGCGTGTGCCGTGCTGATTTTTCTATCTTGCATAGTGGAAGAGGAGACATTGTGAAACATGCCCCTACAAAAAAACACAACTAACACGTGAATTGTATTGCTATTGCTACCAATAAAAAAATTAATTTTGCTGTGAACAGTGATAATAGTGTTACACGAGCAGAATGTTATTTTACATTTTTATTAGTTGCGGCCCTGCATGATCACTACACGACAGCGCTAAATTATGTTCAACTAAATTAAATCTGCAACCTATAATTTGTTGAAATAAATTTTGAAGCAGAGACCATGCAACATATGTACAGGTATATCACTTAAATTCAAAGATACTCATTTGTTGTTTTTTATATCTAACCTGTATTTATGGGCCTAAAAATTTTTATCGAGGACCTCATGATTTTTTAAATTTGAATGTTGGCAGGTCTGCAATCACAACCACCATCACAATCACAACCACCACCAACACCACAACAACAACCACCATCACCACCACCGCAACAACAACCACCATCACCACCATAATAACAAAAACCACCACCACCGTCAGGACTACAACCACCACCACCATCATCATCATCACCACTACAACCACCATCTCTACTACCACCACAACAACCATAATCTCCACCACCATCACCATCACCACCACAAATACAACCACCACTACCATCACCACCACCCAGTACAACAACCACCATAACAACCACAATCTCCACCACAAATACAACCACCACGATCATCACCACCACCCAGAACCACCACAACCACCACCACCACCACCACCACCACCACCACTGCCACCATCATCACCACCATGTCGGTCAGAAGAAAAAAGCGACTTTTGCATTTTTATTTTATTTTGTCAGAAACTTGTTCACCTGATAGGTAATAATACAACACGCAAGTGAACATAATAATATTTCCTTAAGTGACATTTTTACAGATGTTATATGGTACTTAATAATTATATCTGTTGAGATATAAATGCAAGAGAGCTATTGTGATGCATTTTTTTAGGAATAATTATTAGTAATAACAAGAAAATGGAATAACAAAAAATAACGCACTAGAACGATCCTTGAAGATTATCACTCTTTTTCCTGAATAAAGTGTGATTGGTTGGTGGGGATAAATCCGGAAGTATTATCATTAGCTGGTCTTAGCTGTCGGATGCGTGAGAGTCTCTCAATGCCAAATAGTCGAAACTTCTTCACATAGGGTGGATATTGAGACTTGTTGAAACTCTTCGAAGTGAATCTGTGGGTTTCCAAAGTTTATTTTCAATGACTAAATCTCACAGATTTTACAGTGTTGTTCAACCAATTTCCAATTTCCGTAGTGAATTACACTATTTAGGAACATGTTTGTAGTGAAGACCACTATTTATTAGTCACGTAACCTGTTAAGATGACTGATCCATTTTTTTCCAAAATCCTTATATTAGTTAAACCAATCTTTCTTAGTTATTATTTTACTGCAATGCTATAGATAACATGCGTTTCTTAATCACAATTAAAATGTATTAATTATTTCAATTCTAAATATACTATACTTGTGTTACAAAATTTAATTTGGCCCTCTCCTGATCATTTTGAATCCGCCCTTGGTTAACAGAATTATCACTCACAACAATTTAATTCATACCAATCACTTATCACTAATTCAGTTTTAGAGTGTACGTTTTACGTGAACCCAACTGTGTGTACGTACAGTATGAGACGGGAATCAACCCACAAACTTCGGCTGCAGGTTCTTTACTGAAAGAAAGTTGAAAACCTTTACTGCGTATGGTCTGAAGTGCTTCTCGAGGCTGGTTAGTATACGCCTTTAAAGTCGTAGCTTAGCAACTTATTTATTGCAAATAATAGAGAAAACTGCTAAAAGATATACCACAAAGCGTCCAGATACTGTTTAATTGAACGTAGTTCGACAACCACAGCAAAAACTTGTCAGGATAGTGATTGAAAAATAATTAATTACATTACCCCCATCGTTTCCTTGAAATCATTTAATGACAGCAACAAGTTTTATCTGTAATTTATAACCTTGTTCTGTTAATCATCCAGACGCTCAGTGTTCCATCTTAAATAACTGTTGTTCAGATACATTTTAGAGGCGTTTACAAGCCTTGCGACTTTACACAGTAAGTCGCACGTATCTTTTAAACTATAATTCTGACTCATCCTGCATGCTCCTTTTCGCGGGGTTGGTTTCCGTCCGTTTGTCGGCATACACCCGTGTTGCGTGATTGTAGTATTTTTTCCCCCTCTTTTTCAGCATACCAGAAAACATTTTCGAATCCAATATTTGCCATTTTTGTCTCCCCTCCCGCTGAGGCCGGCGCGGGGCGTAGCCGCAGTTTGTAAACACGCGCGCTGATCCGCAGTTTACTGGGCTGGGGAGGGTGTGTGGGGGCGCAGGAGAAGGAGGGAGAGGGGGAATGCAGCCGCAGAGCCGCCGAGGCGGACAGACGCGAAAAAGCACTGATGGAAAAACCTCATGAAGCGGAATGTACGAACGTAGGTATGTGCGCGTGCGTGATAATATTTCAATAGTTTCCGCTCAGGAACGAAGGCACACATCCCTGGCTGGAAATAAAAAATAGTCGTACCTGTTAGTCTGTTGAAACAAAACTCATTACAACTGGTACCACCACAAATATTTTGTAGATTTTTTTTCATTCGATGCAATACCAGGATGTCCAAAAAATAACAAAAAAAAGTGAATGGTCAGGGTATTATGTATATACGTAAAAATCAGAGAAGTAAAGGAAGTGCATGTTAGGTAAAGGAATTTTAATGAAAGGCTCGCCCTGTATCGCTAGGGATAAGCATTATTTGCGAAAATATCTGAACGCCTATTAGACTGCAACACGGTATACCCACAACAGCGGGTTCTTCCTTGTGATTGGCGGCCGTCTGCGAGAGAAGTCGTTGTCTTATTTGACCTAGACAAACAGGATGCTTTTGATTCCGCGCTGAATTACTGTGATTCGTGTTGTATCAATCGACAGTGATCCCTAACAGTTCTGTTTTAAATAATAAGCTCTGGAATTAATCTAAAACGAACTGGAATATTACTCCCACTCTACCCTATTAGGGCGCACATGTGGGAGGGGAACTTGAGAATGCCGGCCATAGGCCGGAATAATCTCTGTATCAATCGGCATGTACTTGAAAGAAACTCACACAATCACGAAACACAAACACTGCAACTTTTAGCTAGTCTCGGAATCTTTTTGCGAAAAACCCATGCCCACATGTATCGCTTAACTATTAACTGTCTCATGCGTATTGTGTTTGGATTCAATCTGTTAGTTGCCATGTCAATGTTTTGTTGTGCCAAGAATTTACGAACAGAGTTGTATTTTGCGACATGTGAGGCCATCTGCGATGGTACTTCGGAGTGAGATGTGAGAATCATCACTTAGTGCATAGTTTCCAAGATTTTGTTGTGTTGATAGTTTTGTCATGACATTGAAGAATATGTAAAGCGAAGCTGTGTTAGTTATATGAGGTAGAGCAGAAAATTTTCATTGTGGACACCACACGACTGCGTAGTCACTTCTTGTTTATTACTGGCTTAGAGTATAGGGCGTTCAAGAGCATTGAGCCACATCATTCCAGTGAAGCAGATGTTTATGTGCTTCAGGTATACTTTGTTACCTAAATGCTATTGCCCTTTGGCCTAACCAATCACTTTAAAGTTCAGTATTGGACACTGCCAATTTAGCAGTGGTTAGACAGGGTAACCAAATAAATATTAATTTTTTAAGCCAACATTCCAAGCAGCTAAAAATACTCTTCGTACCAGTTACTTATTTTCTGAATTTTTTTTATTTCATCTATGATTTCTCTACTACTTTTGAGGATCTACCTTTTGTTTGCCTACAACATGGGTTTAAATATATTGGTTATTGTGATAAGTACTATAATTTTATGTAATAATTTTTTGAAGTTAGCTGGGGGAGGGGGGGCTACAATTTTCGAGCGTTACGAAATTCCAATCGCACGAGGGGAATAATTAGGTACGTGTTGGGGGAACCGGTAGAGGAGGAGAGTGCGTCAGAGGAGACGCTACTCCAAAGCATGCGCAGCGGCCGAAAGTGTCTATGACTTAAAAGGGGGGGAGGGGGATAGCTACGTAGCGTACCATGCTATATGCTAGTTGTAACGGCCGGAGACGGCAGGGGAGAGGTATAAATGACGCAGCTATGATGCTACGGAATTCTCGTTTGAATTATTGCATTGTTAAAATTTTGTAACGACGTTACATATGTAACGTTTTACTTAGGTAAACTAGCAGAAATCAGCAGTTGTGGTATTTCTTCTCCTGTTCTATTGTTTCAAATATTGCTGTGTTTTACGCAACATTAGATTTTTTTTAAATAAACTTAAATTTTAAACATTTGTAATTATTTAGATTTTTAACGGGAAATACTTTTTTTTTTTTAATAGAACCGGCAAGGTCGAGCTTACGTATCATATCAAACTCAAACTCTCTGTTCACACCATGAGTGTAGTGTATAGATGAATGCTTTATAGCCGAGAAGGCGAATCAAGTGTCGCTTCAGCCGGCGCCAACCCCCTCTCTTGCTTGCGAGACTCTTGATTGGCCAAGCAGCCACTCATTGTAGCATCTTGTCCGCGCGACCAATCACAGGGCGCCACACTATGTCGTCGTCTCTGCGAAAGAGACGATCTTCAACGAGCACTTCTTTTCCGTTGAAAGTGGCGGACTTCTAATTCCAGCATCTCTATACTTACCATATTTTCTACACTGTAAAAACATGGGTGCCTGTTCTAATGTACGCACGTTATCAGTTACACTTGATTGGCGTAGTAAAATACTTACTTTAGTTTTGCTTGCAAATAATTAATGGATATACAATAGTAAAAGGACTGGAGCAATATAATTAATACGGCTAATAAATTATTAATACAATTAATCAAAATTAAAAAAAAAATATTCATTATTTAATATTTATAAACACGTGTGTAAAATTATTTAATTTAGTAAAATAATCTAAATAAATTTTAATTAATAATAAAAATTAATAAATATTTTGAATGTCAATTCTCATTCATTAATTTCTATGATTTATTAAATAAAAATGTAATGTTTTATAATTAACAATGCAAATAAATTATACATATGAAAACATAACCTCACTTATATAAATACATTTGTAAAACTTTATAAACACAATTTCTATCGCTTATATTTACAGTAAAGACATTTTTATGACATGGACCAGTATTAAATATCAATTACTAAAAGACCAAATTTTAAAACACATTTTTAATTTATTTGTATGTAGCCTTTTTTTTCTTCCTGTTTGATAATTTTGTTACATAGTGCGCGCGCATCGTAACATTTCACTCCCATATTTTTTCCACAACGCGCCTAAAGAAGTATAACTTAAAAAAAGTTAGGAAATTCGCCATACTGTAAAATACTGGTATAGGCAAGTCTTCTCCCAAATTATACTGACTACTCGTTATACCGCACGCGGTTTCTCCCTTTTAACTGGCGGCCGTCTGCAAGAGAAGCCAATGCCTTATACGTAGGGATAGGAAAAATTCGCGGGTTCAATGACCTGCAGGATGAACTCCATAGTTCTACGTACACTCGGTCAAATGCCATCCACCCATTGGCTGCCGTCTTGTGAGACGTCCCAACGTAGCAGGCTGTTGTAACCCTTCTTCCCCCTTAATTGGAAGAGGGGTTGCGTCCCCGACTCACTCTGGGCGCGAAGGGAAAAAATAAATATTAAAAAGCTAAACAATATAAATTCCCCACACCACTGCCCAGGGGTCAGGCCAAAAACTTCAAAGGATATAAAAGCAGAGTAACCATTAAACAAACAAGTGGCAAGACTTTGGACGTATGTTATTAAAAAATAGAAATTTGCAAAAATAGTATTTACTATACATAACCATACAAGCTTAGTTACAAAAGCTGACGTTAATAATGGCAGCATCGTATCCCCATTTGCGATACTAACAATAACCTTTAAAAAATCGCAAAAAAAATAAATACTGATAACAACAAGTATAAAAGTATATAAGGGCGTGAGGCATGGCCACTATAAAATATCAAAATTTACTGACTGCCCTAATACCAAAAATCAAACAAGACAAACAATACAAATATATAAAAAATTCTACAATAATAATATTGAAGTACAAAAAATTTATTTAAATAAAGTTCTTAAACTCTCAATCAACGGTTTAGTCTTTCTTCAGATGTTCGTAGGTAAAGACTTGCCAAAAAAAAACAAAGTTAATATCCTAGGCGTGCGCTGGCTTCCTGACCTTCCTCACCAACTCCAGAGTCTAATGCCACGCCGGGCCATAGGTACGAATTCACAAAGGCGTGAACGATGATCAAAATAAAATATTATCTTATTGTTAAGGGAAATGTAACAAAAACTCTTCACGTAACATAACTATGTTACCACAGAAGTATTTATCATCTACTTCAAACAAAGTCTTACTTCTTTATTAACTTGCCAATGATTTCATAAAAACGTAGAATGGCCGCACCAACCAACATCAGGCTGCGCATGTAGTCCAATACCGATCGCATACATTTTATAATACTGCACAAGCTGATTATATTAGCTAAATGCAACTTTAAGTATGCAAATTCCGAAGACAAAGTCTCAAAAACAAATTGCAAAATGTTCTTTTCTTCCAAACTTATACTTTCATTACAACTACAGGCAAACGGGCGACCTTGTTAAAAAATCCCACACTGGAACAACGTGTGAAACAAATGGGCCTCTTCACCAAACAGGCTAATAAAAGTTCCGTCCAAATAAAATTTAGTATGGGAAAATACACAGTTCACTAGGTTTGCCAAAAACCAGTGCAGCACCACGAGGGTAAAAATCAAAATCGCGGCCTCTCTTTACCTTGATTTCTTCTGTATCACAGGGCAATCCATTGCCCTGTCACCCAGCGTGGAGCCTCCATCCCAATACTCTTCGTCGCCCTTTGCCGTCCGGCACACCAGTCCGCACCGTCACATAGCTCTGTCCTCGACGGTCGCTGGCCACACAACACACGCGCGGCCCAGCTGATTTTCACTCCCGGCAAGCCGAATGTCTGACGTCATCAGCCAACCGCCGGGCGCTCGCCAAGTGGTATTTACGTGAAACACAATCGATGTTCTTAAACTCCTAATCGATAGCTACCAAACGGCGTATAACTAATTAACAGAAACAAATATAATTAAATAAATTTACAGATAAATTAACATTAATTAAAAAAGGCGTAAAAATACGTGAAATAAAAAAAAAACCATATAAAACTAGAGACCAGCAACAAAAATAAATTACAAGTAAAAATGTGGCCCTGCCGGCCACAACCTCCGCCTTGAACAAAAAAAAAATTTAAACAGCAAAGAAAATCTTAAAAAACTAAAACGTCAAAAAAAAACCCTTGGACTTGGAGAAAAGGTATTCACAAAAACTTCTAATCTAACAAACCAGCCCAAACTCAAACAAACAAACCAGCAACAAGGAAAACTTGCCTCCAAAGTCCCAGCCAAAAATTTCAACGCTCAAAAAAAAACAAGAGAAGGATTTTCCGACAAGAAACGGAAAAGACAAGCTAAACATCACAAACCCAACAAACGGGATCTAAGAATGCCAAAACAAACAAACAAGCTCCAAAGTCAAATCCGAAACGTATTAGACAAAACCTTCTCTTTCAAAATTATCAAAAACTAAAGATAAAAAAAAAAAAGTCTGACAACCCGGAGTTTGCAAACTAAAGCAAAGAACTATAAAAACTGTAACCACACAGGAAAAAAATCAAAACCATCACAGGTAATCTAAATGACCACTAAAATTCCTGGTGCTGATCCTGCTCCCACTTCTTTTTAAAGCAAAATTTTTCTGAATGACCATTTTTGCCACAAAAACCACAAACAAATTTATTTACCTCCGAAACCGAGCAATCCTTAGCAAAATGCCCTACCTTATTACACTTAAAACAAGTCTTATCACTTTTTTTATTACCCGGCGTTTTAAAACAAACCGGTTTAAAATTGATTTTGCCTTTACACTTATCGAATTCACATTTAGCGTAAAAAATATTATCAACCTGGATAGCCCAAGTGTTGAGTTCCTCCACACTATTAGGTCTGCCAATAAATGCGCATTCGTGTCTGATGGCAGGATTTAGATTTTCCAAAAAAATAGCTACAAAACGGTGATCATCTAACTGCAGACCAAATACATTAACGTGATTTCTAATATCCTGTATAAATTCTAAGGTGCTTTCATTTTCCCGTTGAAAACGGAAAATCAATTCCTTAATTAGATCGTCCTTCACCCTCTTAGGGCACAAATATTCCCACAAATTCTCTTTCACTACCGACCATCCAACAGACTTATTTATACCTGACGTAATCACGTCCCTAGCGATCCCGCTACATTTAGTCGAAATACACCTTAACAATTCTTGCTCATTTTGTAAACAACAATTAGTTTTCAAACTATCTACCCCCAAGCAAAACTTTATTAAATCTCTTGGCCCACCGGAGCATAAAGATAGCAACCTATCCAGTTCCTTAAAAAGTAATTTACTTTGCATAGCAGTATTCAATGAATTTACTTGGCTGATCTCCGAATTCTCCACATTTTCCTCAACAGGTTTTTTCCTCCCTTCTTTAATGTGGGTACTTAATTTCCTGCATAAGGTATCAATGTCATCCTCCAGACCACTCTCTACTCCCGCTGCTTGCAAATTAGCGTAAACCTGTTCTTTGGGAAGTTTATAAATCCAAGAAACTGCCATTATTAAAAAAATCAAAAAAGTCGGCAAAATCGCAAAAGTCCAAAGTCTCTGCCTAGCAGAGTGGCGCGGGTTGTAACCCTTCTTCCCCCTTAATTGGAAGAGGGGTTGCGTCCCCGACTCACTCTGGGCGCGAAGGGAAAAAATAAATATTAAAAAGCTAAACAATATAAATTCCCCACACCACTGCCCAGGGGTCAGGCCAAAAACTTCAAAGGATATAAAAGCAGAGTAACCATTAAACAAACAAGTGGCAAGACTTTGGACGTATGTTATTAAAAAATAGAAATTTGCAAAAATAGTATTTACTATACAAAAGCTGACGTTAATAATGGCAGCATCTTATCCCCATTTGCGATACTAACAATAACCTTTAAAAAATTGTAAAAAAAATAAATACTGATAACAACAAGTATAAAAGTATATAAGGGCGTGAGGCGTGGCCACTATAAAATATCAAAATTTACTGACTGCCCTAATACCAAAAATCAAACAAGACAAACAATACAAATATATAAAAAATTCTACAATAATAATACTGAAGTACAAAAAATTTATTTAAATAAAGTTCTTAAACTCTCAATCAACGGTTTAGTCTTTCTTCAGATGTTCGTAGGTAAAGACTTCCCAAAAAAAAACAAAGTTAATATCCTAGGCGTGCGCTGGCTTCCTGACCTTCCTCACCAACTCCAGAGTCTAATGCCACGCCGGGCCATAGGTACGAATTCACAAAGGCGTGAACGCTGATCAAAAAAAAATATTATCTTATTGTTAAGGGAAATGTAACAAAAACTCTTCACGTAACATAACTATGTTACCACAGAAGTATTTATCATCTACTTCAAACAAAGTCTTACTTCTTTATTAACTTGCCAATGATTTCATAAAAACGTAGAATGGCCGCACCAACCAACATCAGGCTGCGCATGTTGTCCAATACCGATCGCATACATTTTATAATACTGCACAAGCTGATTATATTAGCTAAATGCAACTTTAAGTATGCAAATTCCGAAGACAAAGTCTCAAAAACAAATTGCAAAATGTTCTTTTCTTCCAAACTTATACTTTCATTACAACTACAGGCAAACGGGCGACCTTGTTAAAAAATCCCACACTGGAACAACGTGTGAAACAAATGGGCCTCTTCACCAAACAGGCTAATAAAAGTTCCGTCCAAATAAAATTTAGTATGGGAAAATACACAGTTCACTAGGTTTGCCAAAAACCAGTGCAGCACCACGAGGGTAAAAATCAAAATCGCGGCCTCTCTTTACCTTGATTTCTTCTGTATCACAGGGCAATCCATTGCCCTGTCACCCAGCGTGGAGCCTCCATCCCAATACTCTTCGTCGCCCGTTGCCGTCCGGCACACCAGTCCGCACCGTCACATAGCTCTGTCCTCGACGGTCGCTGGCCACACAACACACGCGCGGCCCAGCTGATTTTCACTCCCGGCAAGCCGAATGTCTGACGTCATCAGCCAACCGCCGGGCGCTCGCCAAGTGGTATTTACGTGAAACACAATCGATGTTCTTAAACTCCTAATCGATAGCTACCAAACGGCGTATAACTAATTAACAGAAACAAATATAATTAAATAAATTTACAGATAAATTAACATTAATTAAAAAAGGCGTAAAAATACGTGAAATAAAAAAAAACATATAAAACTAGAGACCAGCAACAAAAATAAATTACAAGTAAAAATGTGGCCCTGCCGGCCACACTGTGATACGATAAAGCTTTGGTCGGGCGTTTCTAATTGGCCCAGAGTCATCCAGGTGAGTTGTGAGCCAATAGCAGAGGCAGCACCGAGGTGTAACTATTTGTATTTTAGCCTGTCGCGAAATGAACCCGCGAATTTTTCCTATCCCTACTTATACGGCCCGGCTTCCGCACTGAATGGCTGTGTGGGTCTGTACCTGAAAGGATCTCGACCAATTACGAAACACGGTCGATGCTTCAGTGTTGAACATACGACTAGTCTTGAAATCTCATTACGGAAATTACAGACCGTAAAGCCTCCGCCTACCCGGGCACACACAAGGTGTACGGAAAGAGCTTCAGGAAAAACAACGAGATTTGGAAACTACGCAAGATATCCTAGTGGGGTATGTTTAGGAAAAGCATTTTAGGAATTGGTTGAGGATCAAAAAGTAGTTTCGTTTCCGGATGAATTATTTAAAGGGTATTTTTAGAAGGATTAATATGGCTGAAAGTCGTGTTTTCAGAGTAATATTTAGGCATTAAAAACCAGTACCAATAACAAGAATTATTCTTGAAGGCACTTAAGGGACTTGCATTACGGTCACCGCTCAAATTTCACAGTTTTACTACGCACGGCGAGAAGACTGCGCGCCAGTGTTCAGATCCTTGCGCTTAGGGGCGATACCGCGCTAAGAGTACCAGCGAGCGTCGCGCTTATCATCCCGCCTCACTAACACAGATAGGCGGGCCCCTTCAACGTGTTATAATTTTTCGACATAATGCTATTTGTGTTTGAAAAATGCCACTCACGTTGCACTGGTGCGGAAACGGAGCAGCGACTGCGCGCGCTGCTCGAGAAGGGGGGGGGGGGGGGGGGCGCTGAAGATGGCCACGACGAAACAAGATCAATACGACGAGAGCCCTCCCCTCTCCCGCCAAGAGAGGCTGCACGGCGCGGAGAGGGGGCAGAAGAAGGGGCGGCCACCCCTTGCCTGTGCGATATTGGATTCCCGGAGCTTGAATAAACAACCCGCTCGGCAGATCTGGAGGAGGGATGTTGCCCCCACGTGATGGGTGGGAAGAGGAAGAGGCATCGGCAAACAACACGACGGAACACGACCGACAATCGGAACGGAGCCAGTGCAGCATGTCGCAGGAAGAAGACACCACTCTTGCTTTGTAATAACCGATGCCCCGCAATACGGAGACCACTTGATGCTCGTCGCTCGCCGGCTGGGCCTCGCGTGTTGGAGCCCGGGTGGCCGCTCGTGCGTCAGGCGATCTGCCCGGGCCTTGTCACTGCATGCACACGTCTAGTCGTCCGTCTCGGTACACAGGTACCGTGTCTGCTGTCAACACTCCACTCACGGAATGTTTGTCCGGAAGCCAGCGCGTTAAAGATGGCCAAGCCAAATAAGACAATGGCTTCACTTGCAGGCTGCTGCCGATTACAAGGGGGAAACCGTCAGCTTAGGCTTTTCTTGATGCAGTCTAAGCGGTACATATCGCGATGAATACCTATCTGCCCACTTATTATGGGGCACATCAAATATTTTAGGAATTTATGTTCATTGTACATAGTGTCCATAAAAGAGTGCCTTTGTTACAAATTTTGATAGTATCAACTGTAAGCGTTGTAGAGTTTTGGTTCAAGGTCACAACTAAAGAGTAACTCAAAAAGTTTTAGAAAAGCGCATGCGCGAATACGGCTTTGTTGTTTTCCCGCTTGCAGTGCCACCTATGGAAAATGGTGACTTCTGAGCGTAAAGCGTTTTGTGTTCTGCAAGAGTTCTTGCTACGAATGAATCTGTAATTTCAGTTCAACGTGCGTTTCATTTAAAGTTTAATTGTCGAAGTCCACGACCGTTGAATTGGTCGTAATAGTCGAGACGACAGAGCTCTTTTCTCTCGCCTCCACGTTCACCTGACATAAGACGATGCAATTTTTTTTTCCTTTGGGGCTTTATAAAAGATCGTGTCTGCGTTCTGCCGCTATCTAATGATTTGCCAGAGTTGAGACACAGAATTGAATAAGCTGTTCCCTTCCATTACTCAGGAACAAAAGTGTGGGAATAATTGGACTTTAGTTAGGTTATGTGCCGTATATCTAAAGGTACACATATTAGAAATTTATAAGAAAAAACTAGGTTGGTTTACAGTCAATTTAATGTATGATTTGTTTTAAATAGTCTAAATAAAACTGTTATAATGTACAATTGAAACCGAGACAGTCTGTATACAACTTCCATTGTTTTGTTAGTACATTCTGTTGTAGCAGTACGTCGTCTCAAATTTGACGATCCTCAGAAGTAGTCCCAGTGGTCTGCGTGTGAACAGTGTTTGTTGGTGTTGTTGCAGGCGGCTGTCTGTTCCCCAGCCAGTGGTCGGGCCGCTGGTTCCAGTCCGGGGTGCCGCACCTCATAGCCATCAACACCAGCGTGATGGAGACCAAGGGCCAGTGCGTGGAGAACCTCAACGACAAGTACATCATCGAGGACAAGTGAGTGGCGCCCTTCATCACTACTCGTCTCCCGTCGCAACATACGTAGCCACTGTTCACGAAAAACAATTAAGAACACTCTGAGGGCAGACGGGAAGTTTTGTACCTTATTTCTTTTTTTTAAACTGTATGTTGAGGAAAGTAGACATGCTTATATCGCGTGTTTTCATAAAAAAATATCTATTATTTATGAAATACCCAGAACAGATTCTTGAAAGCACTTAAAGGATTTGCACTACACAATTATCGTCATTTATCCGCCATTTAATGTCATGGTCACCACGTGCCCTACGCACGTCGAGAAGACCGCGCGCCGGTCCACAGCCTTTAGGTTATAGGCAACACCGCTCTAGAAGCACCAGCTAGTACCGCCTCACTGACACAGATCCACCCCTTATTTAAAGGTTTGTAAGTATATTTTGTATTATTGTTTGACTATGTTAATGACATGTTACACGCCACGCACTCTTTAAGCGAGGGTTTTACCAAGCATAATCAGGTTTTCTACACGATTGTAACGGTGAACTTCCACAGCGCAAGCCAATCAAATACTGCCGTTGTTTTCCCTGGTTGCCTAGGTCGTCGCCAGAGTGATGAAAGTGATATCACAATGATGCCAACCTCCAGACACAGCTACCTGTAATCACATTTATGCGTATTACAAAACACGCGTAAAACATACCGTGTGATAAAGTTTACGCCAAATATTACATTGTACATAATAATTAACACCCTCCTCTCTATAACAATCGAGTTAATTCAGCCACTAATTTTTTTTTAAATATTTCATAGGTTCACAAACCACTTACCTATTATTTAATTTGGTAAGATAGGTAAGCTTTGGTAAGAAACACACACAATGAAATTTTTTTTTGTAAAACTACATATACAAACTTTTAGTAATTTTACATTTTGTAGCATAATTTTTTAAAAAGAAGTACTGTTTTTTGTAATTGTACACTTATGTTCCTAGAAACAAATTGTTCTGCAGGCTTCGTTTAAAATACATAAATGTAAATATTTTATTTTAATGACTTATGTGTTAAATAACACATATATTTAAAATTACACATAGGTGTGTTAATGTAATCGACGCCCTATTTTTTGTCAGTACACTGTAGTTGTACGTATACACTTACGTCATAACATGCACGTGCATATCATTTGTCATAATAAATTTACAACGACCAAGAAACTAGAAAATATAATTAGTTTCACTATTCATACTGACGAAAATTCATTTAATTTACATAGGTAACGAAAGTCGTACTTCTATTTCTTCGTGATTGTAATTGTGAACGATGGTCGTGAGGTTAAGTTAAGATGCTTTACTAATAAGCTGGAGTTTGTGAGCTATTCTCCGCTAGATCACTGAGAATATAGGATGTAATAACTTGGTAATGAAAAGGTGATAATATTAAAATTAAATCAAAACCATACATTGTTAAATAACAGTCATAAGAGCAAAGTGTAAATTATTTTTGAAAGTAGTGCAAATTAACATTTTAGTAAATGCAGTAAATTATTCAATACAATACTATTAACTGAGGGTTGTAATAAGCATATATTTAAACATTTATATAACACGGAGTATAAATACATAAACAGGTATGGCATATGAACCAAACCACAGCAGTTGTTATTTTACACTAAATATATGTGTCAGCAGAGTCTCCAGCGATGTTATTGTAATTTGATACCTACAATTTTTGGTATATTTTTACTCTTAAGTAAAATTAATTTTAGTAAAATTATCCAATTTTTTGCAGAGTATTTATACGCACATCACTCAAAAGTTTACTTTTTTTTGGGATATTGTTCTTATTAAAATACTCTTACTGTCTAGTGTTAAATTTCATTTAGAGAACGTCTTATATATCACTAAAAAAATCTCTGATTTTCACTCAAAAACATTTTTAAAATTTGTACTTCACACTTTGCTTTTTAAAATTGCCTTGAAAAATAACATATTATTAGGTTCTTAAATGCACTATTGTTTAGAATAGAGTACGTACTTTGTACATAGTATAAAACGGAGGGATGTGAGTTTATAAAAAAATACTTTTTTATAATAAACTTTGACCCACCGCACTCTAAATATGAAACGTCATTAATCGTTCGATCAGCGGAAATTAGTATTAGAACTATTTATCAGAGACACTACCATATCGTGGTGTATTCTACCTCCAGGCTAGGCTCCACAGTGCTGTACGCACTGGAGGGATTGTAGTTTGTTCATTGACTGTGCTTGTGTCAGACATCTCCTTCTCTCGCTGACCCTCACGGGATTGACACCACTGGTGGTTACAGGTCTGCTAGCGCGAGTCAGAGTAACTATGGTACATTATCAGTAGAATTAAAACACACGGAGGTTTGTAGGATCCAACTGATGCATTTTCAGGTTATTTATCTTCAGGGATAACCTCTAATAATCATTGACATGTAATGCTAGGTCAATAAATTTATATGATATAGACAAATGCTCATGCTGTTTTAGCAACCCAGTAACTGTGCCGCAGATATTGTATTCGTTTCAGTCTTTGTTGTCTTGCAATGCTGTTGTGCCAAGTATTTTTGGGTAGGTTGCAATTTCGGCACTTGAGGCTGAATGCTATCTGACAGCTCTTCAAAGTGACGTAAGAAACACCACTTCGTGCATGGAGCCCAGGACTCTTTGTCACTGTGTCAAAAGAGTCTTATACATGCCTTGTGACTGTGGCAGTTTTGTTTTTAATGGAAATATCGCAGGTTAGAAGTTCAGTGGGATAAATTTTACAATATCTGGGGAAGAGAGAGAAAAGTCAGCGCTGTTACTTTCAAGGAATTCGCCGGACATTCCTTGTTCTTGAGACATACGGGGCACGCCATATAGAGTGTCGCCTTACATCCCCCATGCGCCCCCTCCCCTTCCTCTCCGCTGTTAGACATCTCTCTTCTGTCTCTCTTGCTGTTCCGGTTGAGACGTACGACCGACCGTTAGGAGTCGATGACGTGGTGTACGAGCGGGAGGGGCAGAGGGGCAGTGGGCCCCCGCCGGGCGAGCCTTCCGGGCCTTCCGCAAGATTTGAGGCGACGAATGTGTCGCTCCGTTCGCTGTCGGAAACGAGCGAGAAGGAAGTGTTTGTGTAGGGGGGTGGGTGGAAGAGTTGTGTCATGGGAGAGGAGGGACGCTTACAAACCCCCCTCCCCCCTCCACCCCCCATCGTCATGGCTGTGGAATGATATCGCCTACGATTTTGGGAATGTTTCTGCGCCTGCGCGTCTCGAATATAAATATTTCACGCTTCCTTTTGGTTGGAGCGCCTCCCTAGTCCGCATTCCAGTTTCTGCTGACAGCGCACAGGTTACTAGGCGGTAGGACGCCACTAGCCAGCCGGCCATCTTTTGTGGCGTGACGCCTGCTACATAGTGCTGTCGGCAGCCTGGACTAAATGTATGTTGTGTACCGATTCTTGACATTATCATCATCGTCTTTTTTTTTTTTTTGCATTATTTACACAAATACGTTTTGTTATACAGAAAAGTATAATGCAAATGCTAGATTGTTTGTTAGTGCTAAGAATGCTCTTTATGTATACAAGCAGTATTATTAAAATATGTACCATTATATGAAAAAAAAAAAGTGAATGAGTCTTTCCTTACTCGCCTGTGATATGTAAACATTTAACCTAGGTAACGAGCAAATTTATGTTTTCATGTTGCAAATAAACTTATAATACGAAACTCGGACATTAAATTTAACTTAGAATTCCTTAAAATAATTCATATTATACCTTAATTTACTAACCAGGAAAATTGTGTTGGAACACAGATGGCGTCAAAGGTATTAAACTTTTGTTGGTTCTCTAAAGCACTACGAACGCGGCGATATCTTTAAAGTATTTTTCAAACTAAAAGTTGCAGGCCAATAGATACATTAAAACAAAATTTACCTGAAACATATAAAAACACTTATAACTCTAAGTGGATGTGTACTTATTTTTGCTTAAACGATAGAAATCAGTCTGTAAATACTTACAACACACAAACCTCATTGAGTCGAACTAACATTTAATATTTAACAGTAAAAATTTAATCACGAAATTCCTTTAGCCAACGTGGTGTCGAATATATGTAGGCTAACAATTTTTCTTCTGTGTTCGTCAGTGCTATCGTCGTTGTGTTATCCATAATACTTGTTAACATTCATCGTTGTGTTTATATGTTTTCTGCTTTGTCCAGGTTTGTTGTCTGCCTGCTTTTAATCTGTCTCGTCGTTGTTAGCCAGCCCTCTGTGTTCGTCTGTGTTGTTATATTATTTTTTCCATGACTAAGATCCTTCGACGTATGTCTTGTGCTGTATGCTATTTATATGTTGAACATTTTTTGTCCGTGCTGTCGTCGTTGTGTTGTCCTTAATACTTGTTTAATTTCATCGTTGGTTCCGTTTGTCCGGCTTAAGCTGATTCAGTCTTGTTTACTTTGAATTTTTTATCTTTATGTTTCTATTTTTTTTTTTCATTACAAACAGTGCAGAACAGCAATAGCATATATATGGGCACATAAAGAGTTCTTTGAAAATTCCACTGTGAGGATGAACTGGCTTACGATTTGCTCTCAGAACATCCGAAATCATCTGATGTCGAGAAGGACTATTACATGGAATTTAATGCAGAACATATTTAAAACCACCAGCAGAGAAATGTGTAACACTCACTACACTGAAACATGGACATGCACAGTGCCACTAGGTGTAGCAACACACCAGCCGCGCCCACTGAGACACGCGGCGTGGACCAGTGATGGCCAGCTACACTTCTCGAGGGCCAGGTGTCGTTTCTGAAAGTAATGCGAAGGTCAGACAATATTAATTAATATTTAATTTCTTACAAACTTATTTTGGGCCTTAAAATGTTCTGTGCGGTGACCAATAAACGCAATATCTGCCATTTGATTAATAATATTCAAGAATTATTTTTAAATAGCAATTATATTACCTTTTTTGAACGAATTGCCGCAACATACTTTATATTGAGTTTTTCCTCACGAAGTAATTTTAAAGTATAAATAAAGCACATGCGATGTTTTTCACAGCCGCCCACTAGTGGTGGAGGGGTTACACACCTCTCGCGCACCCAGGGCTCGTTGGTTCGTTTCCTATCCCGGGGGCGTTCTTTATGTCAGTTTAGTCCATAAGCCTATCCCGATAGACCTTTCTGCGCAAAACTGGAGGACATAATAAGCCATGGAAGTAAATAAGTAAATAATTTATGTAACATATGTTACAACAGATTTTTTATTTGACTCTCTGTTTGATTGACATGCATACCCAGACTCGCTTAGTATCATTTTTTGAAGGGTTGCATCATCGGGGTCGAAACAAATTATCACTTGTACCTGGGAGTGAAAGGGAAGTATTGCTCCGCGTGAAAATTTTCAAGACTCGATTACCAAAAAAATGAAACAACTTTGTTTTAAAAATTACAGTGGTGCTATCCCAGTAATAAAACAAACTATAATAATTATAGTAGACGGGTTTTGCATGAGTATTCAGCAGCACGGGTTAAAATACAATTTTTACATTGGAAGGGAAGATTCTAGTTTACGTCAGAATTAAACAGCGAGTTCCTTACGGAAGGGAAGCCGTAAAAGTTGAGTGTGCAAACCACATTGTAAAAAAACTGTCGAAACCATTTGCACACAATTTCAAGAAATATGTCATTTCCACCTTCTGTGCAACTTTTACTTGACTCAAGAACAGTAAGATTAAAATTCGGCACTAGAAAAGTAATCGAAAGCGATGGAAAATCTGCTGTTGGCACATCTGTGATCCAACTGAAACAGGACATAAAACTATGGACTTACCATGCATTCGGTCGTCGTCATGAAAAGAGTCGAGGATTATGGAAGCCATTGAAAAGGCCGTTGATTCCATGGTGATGAAAGCTGATAGACTCGTACTGAACAAAACTACATATCAAGCTGAGCGATAAATGAGTATGGTAGCTAAGTTTTCAGATGCAAAACAGGGTAAACTTTGCCAAAAAAAAAAAGGGTCTTATCACGAACTCTACATGGGGGCTGGACCGGCCCATGTCAGTGGTCCTATTTGGCACTGCAGCCCATGGAAAACAAATTTGGTCAAAGTCCAGGAAAGCACTTCACGAAGATGGCACTCCAAAGAAAAAGAGACGATCGAACAACACTTCTGGCACTAATTTGGAGTATGGTCCAAATGCTGAGGACATTTTATTTTCTGAGGACGTGTTAAGTCCTAAAGAACTTGGTACAAAGTTAATCCTAGAAAACCTGAACCGGAACGTAACAACATTACAACATATTCGTGAGTTGGGAAAGAAGTACTGTTGTTCAACACGAGAACACTAAATGGAGGGATGCTCGTATGAACAGACTTACATCATCTAATTTAGATTCTGTGGTATAAAAAAAAACCACGTACATCCTGCCACTGTCCGGTAAAATCAATTTTATATCACAGGTAGCTAAATTCCAAGGCCATTCAATCTGGACGAGTGAACGAAAATGTGGCAAAGAATGTGCATTCCAAACTAAAAAACGTCTAAGTCGAAGATTGTGCCTTTTTTTGTACACCCATGCTTTCCATTTTATGGAGTATCTTCGGATGGACTAATGGCGGACTGTGTTTAAAGTGTGTCTAGAAGAAAAACTTTGGGCAGTTGCGTCTAAATAAAACCCACATTTTTTTTTTCAGATTCAAGGGAAACTTGCCGTTCGCAATAGAAAATATTGTGACTTTGTAGTTTATACAAAAAATGACTTCCATGTTGAAAGAATTATGTAAATAATTATGTTTGACAAAGAAATTTGTGAGAAATACATGTTTCCAAAGCTACAACCATTTTTTGAGGAACGCTTGCTTCCGAGATAGCAGATCCATTAATTTCACGAGGCCTAACGACGTGAGATCCTAACTTTAAAAAGGAAGCTCAAGAAACACGATAGAAAAACACGAAAGGGATTACGTCAGTCATGGCTTCCTAATTTTACTTGAGTTTTATGCATTTGTTCTTCAATTTTTAACACTTTTACACGGACGTCATAGCAATAAGATATTTTTAAAAAATAATTCTGGATATTAAGCACATATTATGTTTACGTGTAAATTAAATTAGAAGTTTCTAATTTATATACATACATTTTTGTACTAAAAGTAATTTATGTGTATCGTAGCATTCAATGAGCAAGAAAAACTATAATTTACCTGTTTAAAAACGTATGCCAATAAGTTAATTTAAATCTTATTGTTTGGTTATGCTGATTTCTATGTATTTAATGTATACATTTTTTTAATGGTATGTATTTGTTTTATTTTTAAATGATGTCATTCCAACGGTATCATAAATGTGCATACATATAAACTATTTGTTAGCTCTCTGTGAAATTACAGAAAAATAATTTCTTGTCGGAGAATCATTGTTTATTACAGCATATAATTTTGTGTGTTATATGTTCCTGTACATTTCCGGAAGTATTTGAGGTATTACTTTACTAAAGTGGTCATTACAAATTAAAGTGGTTACTCAATTAACGAGAGCATGTTGTGTGTGTGTTTTTTTAATTGATAAGAGTTACAAAATTTGATATTCTTTTAATTTTTTTTGTTTTTAGTTTTTGCCGTGAATATATATCTAAATACGAACAGAATCATACCTGAGCCGAGATTTTAGCTCAGAACCTCTCGCAATATAAGCCAAAATACACTTCAAGTGGTATCTAAATTTTTAGATCAATAAATTGAGGCAGCGCAAGTTTCCGTAGTTGACAATTCGTTTTAATTGAAAACTTACTTAAGATAACGTATGCGCAAGTAACGTGCACGGCATGCGCAGACAGCGGCTCCCGGTGGAGTGCAGCCAAGAACTGTGTCCGGCCGAGAGGATGAACAGCCGGTGGCGGGAGGCGGGGGCCGGTGCGCTGTCGCAGCGGCCAGCGCGCGACCGACGACTTGGCAACGCCGCGCGCGGGGTGAGCGTCATGCGAGCCAGACGCCCGCGCTCTCCACTGGGTGACGAGCGAGATAACATGGGCTCTTGCATTCCGTTAACCACATTTACAATGTTTTGCTACATACTAAAATTATTCTTGTGGATTCATGTTCGAAGTGAGTGAACTTATTACCCGGAAATTTACGAATACAACTATAAATTTACGAAACTTCCTGAATAATTTTTAAACAGCGGTGTTCTTCATTTATTAAGGTGAAAATTTTAACAGTTTGCAGAGAAAAAATATTTTCTGTACTTTCTCAAAAGATTCTTTTGGAAACCTGTTGCCAAGGAATGGTTTGTAATACTACATGAAAGATATTGTAGTTTGTACAACACATGGCTATGGTTATCTTTGCATGTAAGAAAAATGATTTTTTTCTTACGAAAATAGGCATATAACTTTTTATTTTAATTGATGTTTCAGTCAAGTATAATTTATTTGGTAAATATGTAGTGTACGGATTAGCGCAAAAAAAAATCGTAAAAATATGAAATAACTTTCATTATATGCTCCTTTACGTCCTCTTTTCATAACCGCCTGCGGAGATAAGAAATTCCAAATACTTATGGAGATATCGAATTTTTTAATTGCCATATTTGGGCGAAATTTGTTAAAAAAAATTTAAATTCCGAAAATACTTTTATTTTGTGCTCTTTAACTTCCTCTTTTCATTAAACCCGGCGGAGATGATAAATTCCAAATACTTTAGGAGATATTGAATTTTTTATTTTATATCCTGTGCACTTGTGCGGCGTTAATTGTTGCTTGTTTACAAGTATGATTTTTTTATTTTGCGACGTACGTGAAACCTAAGATGCACATAAAGTTCTGCCATCCCCGATTACACCCGAACAATTCACCTTCGGCCAACCTCGGGTTTATTTATTGCGCAAAAATAAAACAAATCCCGAAGTTGGCTGAAGGTGAATTGTTCGGGTGTAATCGGGAATGGCAGAACTTTATGTGTATCTTAGATCTCCCACGTAAACGACTACATCATGTAAAAAGATAATTACGTGAGTTCCGTCGGTGGTCGTCTGTTCATCCTTTGTCCCGGTTTGTTAGGTCAGGTCAGCTACATTATAAATACTTTAAAACTAAACAACCATTAAAATTAATTTTATTATTTTTAATTTCCGTTCAGTTTTAAAGTATTTATAATGTAGCTGACCTGACCTAATCTACCTTTGTCCCGTTTTGTTAGGTCAGGTCAGTTACATTATAAATACTTAAAACTATACAAGTAAAATTAATTGATATTATTTTTAATTTCCGTTTATTTTGAAGTATTTATAATGTAACTAACCTTACCTAATGGAAAATTTCTGTTATTTAGGCATTCACGCGCACACGGCAAAATATAAAATGGCGACGGTCGAATGATTACGTACGTCTTGTATTGCAAAATAAGAACGGCGATATCTCCAAAAGTAATTGGAATTTTTTATCTCCGCAGGCGGTTATGAAAAGAGGACGTAAAAGAGCATATAATGAAAGTTATTTCATATTTTTACGATTTTTTTGGCGCTAATCCGTACACTACATATTTACCATTTATTTTAACCATGGGAAAATCAATCATTAAATAATTAATTCAACTTAATTCTGTTTAATTATTCTCTTTCATTTGCACAGCTAATACTAGAAGGTTATTCAGTGAACGGTCCACAAATAACTTCAACTATTCGAGGTACTGGTAGAACACAAAGCATTAATTCCGGGGCAATAATCCGAACCCAGTATTACTGAGAACACGTTTTTGTTGTGATACAGTTGTTTTCATGTAAATGTACAAATTTACACATATTATTAATTTTACATGAATATTTCTGTTCCATTTACAAAACTAAATGACTGCGTTTACTTACGTACGCGCGTTAGAAGTATACTTGATATAATAAAAAATTAACTTTAATTTTAAAAATAAATATTTAATAAAAATAAAATATTTAGAGAACTGGAGTGAAACTATAAATACGGTTGGTAAATTATAAATTCAATCGAATTTAAAAAAATAAATAATCAGTATTCAATATTAATATAAACACGTGCATACAATTAATTATATAATCTAGTAAAGTTATTGAAATAAATTAATAATGAATATTAATAAATATTTTTAATGTTTATTCTAATTAATGTTTAGTTATATATCAAATAATAATGTAATGTATCATTTATTATGTGAATAAATTATAGGCCTACATACGGGAACATATACTCGCTTATTTCAATACATTTGGAAAAGCTAATAAACACAATTTCTATGAATAATATCCACAGAAAATATTTTTTTTAGTCATATGGACCAGTATTCAATATCAATCACTATAAGTATATAATTTAAAAGCACACATATAATGTTTATTTGTATGAAGCCTTTTATCATCCTGTCAATTTTGGTTGCATGGTGCGCGCGCAGCGTAAAAATTAATTTTCATCATATTTTCTTCTCGTAACGCAGCTGAAGAAGTAGGTAATAAAGAGTGTGTATTGGCGGGCGGGTCGCGCGGGAGGGACTGTGAAGCGCCCGGCTTCCCCCGCAGTCGCGGCCAGGCATCCATCACGCCCGGGCCCGCTATTGTTCGCCGGCGCCGCCAAACACCCTCGCGGTTATCAGACAAAAGTGTCGCGGCGCCCTAATGGACCCGCCGCGGTCATTCGTCCGAGCCCGCCGGCAGATAACGCCGGAGAGAGCAGGCAGATCGCTGGAGCGTCACAGCTGCACTGTTAGCAGTTTGACATGTTGGTGGCGGTGTTTAACCTATAAGAAGCAGGCATTTTTAGCGGAAAAAAATCTTAACGCCCATTAGAATGCAATATGCAGGGTTGCTACAGGTATAGAACACAGGGAAAAGTCAGGGAAATTAAAAGTTGTTAGGA
Organism: Bacillus rossius redtenbacheri; assembly: GCF_032445375.1. Classification (NCBI taxonomy): domain Eukaryota; kingdom Metazoa; phylum Arthropoda; class Insecta; order Phasmatodea; family Bacillidae; genus Bacillus; species Bacillus rossius. Next base: position 301,782,549 of record NC_086330.1, on the reverse strand, counting down.
AATACCTGGAAAAATCAGGGAAATCACTTAATTATTTTTGTAAATTTTTCTTGTGACAGCAATATTAAACCGAAAATACCATGTTTGCCAACGTTCAGGCGCCTCAAAAACGGCTCAAACGTTTGCTAATCACGAAAATTCGGTAATTTTTCTTTTCCTGAAACCCTGGTCTGGGGTAAACAAATTTCCGGATGCTTACATACAAGTTCGATAGCCTACATTTTGATAACTTTTGGTGAACATATAACAATTGTATACAAGCACGTGTTTCTGTCTGAAATGACACATTTGAAAGCGCACACGTCTTTCCCCCTATAAAAAAATGCGGTATAATTTGTGTCTCAAAGGTCAGGGAAACTTGTCGATTCAGATCTGTAAAATCTGTAAACGTCAGGTAGTTTTGGAATTTCAAGCTTGTAGCACACACACCCTGAATATGGTGTGCCCGGGCCAGCGGTTTCTTCCTTGTGATTGGCGGCCGACTGCAAGAGAAGCCATTTCCTTGTTTGACCGGGCCATTCAGGGCCCATTTGCTTAAGCACAGAATTACTGTGGTAACAGTACTGACAATAGTTATGTACCTAAAATAAACTCTAACAATCACGGAACACAAACGATACTTCAGTGTTTCAACTCTCAGCTAGTTTCAAAACTCACTCAACACACTCGTGGAAACAACGCTGGTTTATTGGCTTCTGACTTGCGAGTCGTTTCCTACTGGTTGGCCTGTGATTCGATACTTCTTTGGTTGAGGGTTTCTCATTGGCCCAAAGTCGTCTAAGTGAAGCGTAAAGAATATGTATTTTAATTATAGCCCATTGGGGAATGAATCCGCGAATTTTTCCGTTCTTTATTTATTGCAGTGCTGGTATTTCGCGTATTTTTTGCCAAGTGAACCTGAGTGTCGTCTGTACTTGCTCCTCGGAGAGTGATGCGGAGTAAGAAACATCACTCAGTGCAAAGCTTGAGTCCGTGAGTGGCCAAGGCAATAACATTGTTTCGCAAGCAACACATCATGACTAGGGATAGGAAAAATTCGCGGGTTCAATGACCTGCAGGATGAACTCCATAGTTCTACGTACACTCGGTCAAATGTCACCCACTCTTTGGCTGCTGTCGTGTGAGACGTCCCAGCGTAGCAGCCTGTGATTCGATAAAGCTTTGGTCGGGTGTTTCTCATTGGTCCAGCGTCATCCAGGTAGGTTGTGAGCCAATAGCAGAGGCAGCACCGAGGTGTAACTATTTGTATTTTAGCCTGTCGCGAAATGAACCCGCGAATTTTTCCTATCCCTAATCATGACGTACCTGGAGAAGTCAGGGAATGCGGTTTGTGGGTTTTGCAGGACAGCCTGTGACCGGAACAGCATTCTCATTGGTGCCGTTAAATCTGGGGAAGCGTCTGTCAACGAATCACATACAGCCTATAGTAAAACCAATCATGGAAAACAGTAACACACTGAGCTGAAGTATAGTAGACAGTCAAATTTGCAGGTTATATTAAAATTAAATAATGAATGTCTTTTATGTGATAGTAAAAATTATATCAAGAAAAATAATGATATATAAATTAATAATATTTTAATGATACAATAGTTATATAAAATTAAATTAAAATTAAAAATATCTAATTTACGTAATAATATATAGTGAAATATAGAGAGAAAATAATATCAAAAACAGAAGTTTCAGCATGAAAACTGCATATTCAGAATCTGTCAAAACAAAATGAGTGGACCGATGTTATCGTCCAAACTTTTTAACACCTCCACAATCCACACTCTTCCACTTCCCTTCCCCATCCATACACGAGTGAGATAGCTCAATCTTCAGGGTATGCTTTTGATGAGGACTTACAATACTTTTAGACAATTGACGACATTAACGGCTCACGGCATATGTACCTTATGTACATTGTTTACACTGTAAGCCCAAGACTTATGAGAAATGTCAGAACCACCTCCTCTTCTCAGGGAGGAATTAGAGTCGTAGCACCGAATTTTTTAACCACAAATAATTCGATGTACGTTCATTTTGACAATCTACCGAGGCGTTTGGGCGCCGCTGGGTGAGGGGAAAAAAATAATTTCTTATGCATTTTGTACTTCCTGTTATTGTTGGGTCTACCTCTCTTCCTCCGGGTAGAAAATGAATTTTTTTTTAAATCTCTATAGTTTCTTCAATTATTAAAAATATTTTGTAAGTAAAAATTTCTCTTACTGCTAACAGTATTGCCAAAACTGTTATACACACACACACACCTACATCATCGTCATCCTTTATTGCAAAGGATGGAAAACAAATAGATTTGTTAACTAAATTAATCCCAACCACGGTGACTCCACGACCACGAGTCTTGCCCAGCAGCTCATTAGCGTAGCACAGACTGCACTCGGATTGCCATTGTCTGTGGATCTTCAACTTTCAGACTCGTTTGTATCGACGAACGTATGCGCACGAGGCGCACGAGGCTGGCCGCGGGCCTACCCTTTAGCTCATTGGTCGATGACAAGGTCACATCCCGTGACCACTTCTCCTTGTTCATGACTGGCCAGGCTCGTCACGTCCTCGCACAATCGTGGCTGTATTGATGAATCCACTACGGCACACTTGTACTCGCCTCCGCACAGACTGCCGCTCGCCCCATCAGGCGCTACGCCCCAGTGGAGCTACGCCGCGGCCAGTCACGCGCGGGTCGCCCGCCTTCTTGTGCGCCGGCGCCATTTCCGCCCATCGCTCCGCCCGGAAATTACTATATTACGATCGTCGAAAACAATTTGCAACAACGGCTCTGCCCGTCACAACTAACTGCTGGCTGATTTTTCATCGCACCGGCTTCCCTTCATTCGCTCTCCCGGCTTTATTAATAATCGCAGGGTTCGCGCGGGATGCAATTGGGCGCAACTCGTCGATTCAGAGCTTCGCGATTCTCGTTATTTCCCGGTGCCAGGCTAGACTCCACACGCGTCCAGCCTCTCCGGGTCGTACGTGATTTGCTCTAATCATTTCTTAGATGTTTTTCTTAAGCTTTTAGTTTCTCGAGGCGTGTATGATAACCCGTGATCCAATGACAAAGTATCATATGCGATCTATGGGCAGATACTGGAATAAAATTCGCGGTTTCATTCCACGATGAGCTAGAATCCAAACGCTTTTAACTTCTGTGGTTGGAGAACACTTTATTAGAAGAACTCTGAGCCAATGAATAATCCCCAACGAAAGACGTATCGAATCAAGAGCATCTCAGTTAACAGGTGTTACGTATCAGTAGTTAATGAGCAGGTGTAATTTTTTTATTTTTTTTCTTAATACATAGGTAAATGATCGTGGAGTCTAGCCTAGAGTTAATTGAAACCGGTAATTTTTTTTCAGTTACTATCTATGGGTGTACAGTTTTTAAAAGAATATTTAATTTACACGGCATTTGTGTATTTTTACACAAGTTTTGAGATTTCAGAATATATATGTATTTTGGGTGTAACATTACACGATCTTGTGGTAATTTTGCACAAGGAATGTTGCCTGATGGGCATACAGAGATTACAAGTGAATTAATATACACTTGCTAAACACAGACACCGTAGGTGTATTATAATTACAACATAACGTGTTATTTTACTTTATTTTAATGAGAATTTACCAGTATATTGTGGTGTGTAAAACTGTCAAAAGAATCGTTAATTTACAGTCAACTGTTATTTTTAACAATAATAGTTTATTTTTAGTATATAAACCTGCATTTGGTGTACAATTACATGACGTAGCAGTAAATTTGCAAAGCAAATGTGTTAAAATACACCAACTGTATGTGTTTTTCCAAATAACACGACAAAATTTAAAAATACATTAACACTGAAATTTTACAAAAAAGATTTTACAGTGTAGACTGTCGCACGGTAATAAGGCACATTCACCAGGTCCATAATCATTGATAGAAGCACGAAGACTCCAGGATTCATTAGTTGACAAAGAAAACTTGAAGCACAATAATATCTGCCTACTTTCATGATTGCACCACGTCCTCTTACACCGCTCTGAGTGACCCTAAACCAGTAGTATAGAGGAAGAAGCAATCTTTACCCAGTCACGCATTACCCAATTCGAAGATTGTTAAATGATGTGACCTTGGTATCGGCGGACGAGTAGGGAGCTAGGCTCGACAGTGGTTCGTCCCTTACCTCGCGCCTGTCCTCACACACACAGCCTCGCGCCACTCTGTCGCACTCTAATGATCCCGTCGCTCCTCGTCGCGCCACTCTCGAGGGGGTCTCTCACCTTCTTCGTCGATGTCGCACTTCCCTTCTTTCGCGGAACTCCCCAAACTCCCCGAACTCTTGCGGAGGCCGTGGCGTCCTTCGAAGGGACGAGAGCGGCTGTGGCGTGTCGCCTCATCCCGGGCCGACCCGACGCCCGAAACGCCCAGAACAGCTACGCTTATTTACGCCACTCCTCGCGGTGGCCTATGTAAGTCCGGAATTCCCATGCCGCTAACAGGTGACACTAGCCCGAGGTGGGATGGTGCGCGGTGAACCGCGGGGAAGGGAAAAAGGGGGGGGGGGGGTTACGAGGACCCTTGTAATCCCGCCAGGCACGCGTGGCATGCCTTACATCAATGGACGGCGCGTGACGTCAATGGCCGTGCGTGGCCGCCAGCCAGCTCCGGGCCTGGCGCGCATTGCTGTATTGTCTCTTGCGTTCGTAACACTGCCCCCTACTTAAACCTGTACCTTCCGAACAGGTAACGCATCTCCTCCTGGGTGTCCCCATGCTACTATAAGTTTAGGCCGCCTGCCTTTCCTCCATCGCGGGCTGTACAGCCTCACCAGATATCCCTCTTTCCCAGCAGATGTAGCCTCTCTCGTCACCCGGTGAAACCTCTGCGTCGCACATTCCTCATGTTGTTCAGCCAGCTGCCCGAGCCGGCCAGGTTCGGAGCTGGCTGGCGGTCACGCACGGCCACTGACGTCACGTGCCGTCGATTGGCGTAAGGCATGCCACGCGTGCCTGGCCGGATTACAAGGGTCCTCGCTACCCCCTCCCCACTTATTCTCCCCACGCATCTTCCCGCCTCAGGCCATTGTCAATTACCCTTCTAGCGGGCTGGGAATTCTCCGGGTTTCCCGAGGTCACCGTGCGGAGTGGCGCGAATAAACACCGCCTTTCTGGACTTTTCGGGCGTCGGGTCGGCCCAAGGTGACGCAACACTTCCAACCTCCCCCCCCCCCCCAAGTCGGTTCCAGAAAGTCTGCCAAGAGTATAAGAGCGAAGAGCGGAGCAGCGGAGAGAATCTCCCCCTCGGGGAGTGATACTGGCGATACGCGTACGATCAGCGAGAGGTGAAGAGGGCAAGTGGCCCTGGCTGAGCTAACAGGACCTATCGGGAGGCGATACCTGCGAGTGAAGGCCTGGCGAGCCAGTCGGGTGCGACGAGCGATAGTTGGGGACTGTACTGCGGCGGACAGAGATGGACAGTAGAGCGAGCCACTGTCGAGCCAAACTCCAGTGGAAAGTGTTAATGTTTCAATGACCAGTGTAAGACTAATTATTGTGGACATAAATCTTGAGTGCATTGATTAAATTTAAGGTTTAGACATTAGTAATAGATAAAACTGAACCCATTAATTATGCTACACCTTACGAACCCAGTTCTTTCCCCCACATTATAGGTACTCTTAACAGTATAATAATGCGTATTGTAGTTCTTTGCAAAATGAATCCGCATATTTTTCTGGTCTCTTTCTCGATCTATATAAATTTTGCACCCCAAGATATTTTTTGTGCCATTCTAAAGCATGTTGAGGGAGGTTTTAACCTGTACCTCTTGCATGAAATCATGGTAAATTTCCCACACAGTTGTGTAGGTTGTGGGGAGAGATAGGAACAGAAAGACGCTGCAATGGTTCAAAAGTTTTAATGTCACAAAAATTCATCATAGCTAGTACTAAAAATTTTCCATCGTTTACATAGAGATGGCACAGTGCATGATTGAAGTCCATGACATAGTATATTAGGGGTCGTCCATTAATCACTTGATGTTTTTTTAGCAAATTTTTAACCCCCCCTCCCCCCCTAGTGATTTGTGGTGAGGTTTCAGACAACCCTCCCCCCCCCCCCCAATAATTCACGTGTATTCTTTGGTGAAAAATATTTTTCAAATTTCGGAATATTATCTTTAAATATAGGTATAATCTAATTTAATTCTGGAAAATTAAGTACAGTGATAAAAATGTCCAGACACACATTTAGGTTGCAGGTTTATTCTCAGTGGCATAAAAATAATAAAGGAAAGGCTTATATGTGATTTACGCATGTATTCGGCGCCAAAATCGCAGCCTTACTAGCGACTGGCAAGCCGAGCCGGGTGGTTCATGTTGCGGCGGTTCATTGTTGCCTGGCTACGGCGAGTCAAGGTCACGCATCGCTTTTCGGTTTAGTAGAAATCGGGCGAAAAAAAAAAAATACACGTGATATCTCTCTACACTCCCCCCCCTCCCCTCTTGTGTTATTTCGTGGTTTTTCCCGCCCCCCCCCCCCCCCTCCCTTTCAAGCCTCACGTGATTAATGGACGATCCCTTAACAGTATTTTTACAGTTGTAGTCATTCCCAAAATTAAATCAGTACTAAACGCAACTGACTTCATGTGGTAAACTATTTTCAGCAGCCATTTGCTATGATATTCAGACACTGTGTTTAATTATTTACTATGCTTTTCAACCATACTGGGAACGCGCAGTGAAGAGCCTGTCCTGTTATAGGCAGCGGGATGAAGTAAATTTCCGTGTGTGAAAAAAAAAAATGAAAAAAAATGAAATTGAAATTTAAAACATTTTAATGACACTTGTGCAAAAATGGTTTATGTTACAAGTCCTTAAAATTACTTACGAACAAAATTAAATTCCTCAAAATTATGATTACGAAACCAAACACATAACGGTACAAAAACCAATTGACATGCCAAAGACGCCCAGTAGCACACAAAAATGTAACAGGAAATTTTACAAAAAAAAGTTAGATCTTCTACGACCTTTTTGATCACACGACTGCAGCAAGCAGTCCAGAGAAGTGTGTTTGCACTCTAACATAGCGCGTGCCTAACAAATAATCGTGCAATAACAGTTAACACTGAATAAGCAAGGCATGCGTGACAAGCCGTGCGCATGCGCGAAGCCGGATGAGACTTACGGGAGGGGAGGGTGCACCAAAGAGAACACTGACACCTAATGAAAAAGAAACGAGAGGGGGAGGGGAAGTGCAAATAAATCGGCGCCACTCCCAGGCGTCTTCCGAAATTCCTCCAAGTGTTCATCGCGCCGGCGCATTTACATCGATGTCAAATATTCAATATGGCTCATGGCTTAACATCTTGTTAACCTTAGATGGCGTCTTTCGAGTCCTTATTTCCCTTTTGTAATTTCCATTACGTATTTAGGAGAGTATCGAACAAAACTTTTATATCGCACTCACCGAATCGTTCTCTTGCGCGCAGGGCTTTGTGGTTCGTGTAACGCGGGCCGCGGCAATAGAGCCTTGTTTGCTCTGCAGTAACCACTCAAACAAGGGCGGATAACCCGACCACACACACACACACACACACACACACACACACACACACACACACACACACACACACACACACACACACACACATTGCTCGCGAATTAAATAGCGATCGGTGAACACGTGCTCCTCCCTATCCCCCCTACAGTGGTCCAGCGCTCGGGAAATGTTTGGAATCCATCTCGCAGGGAAATTGAATGCCCCGACAAGTGTTCAAGTTTCCCGGGCCGCTCTGTGTGGGCGCGTTTTACCCGGCTGGTATTGGACCGCCGGCAATCAAGTGACCTTTGCCTCCGCTCTTCCTCACGTGCCTCTGCGCTGCGCGGGTCTGCGGGTTCTCGCGGACAGGGAGAACTCAGGGAAATGGAAACGTGTCTTCTAAACCTGCGGAAAAAAAAGGAAATTAACAACAGCTTAGTTGCTAGACAGTATCAGTAACTTTTCATAATATTTAGTCTCACACACCATGTTGATCTCGTAATTTTTTCTTCGTTGCCTTTTAAGGACTATTTATAAAATTTCAACTTGATACCTTCCTGGCATTTGTGTTTTTGCCACACATATATTCAACATATATTCACTTAGTGTAATATCATACGTGTAAAGAGTCGCGCAAGTAATGATAATGATGAAGACTTACGCGCCTTTTTACATCCATGATGTTAAACTAAGTGAATATATGTTGAAAATATTTGTACCAGAAAAACAAGTGAAAATAAGGTATGGAGTTAAAATTTTAAAAATTACCCTCAAAAAAATTAATGACGAGAAACGAAAACATCAGCATGGGGGGGGGGGGGGGGGGGGGGGGGGGAATTAGACCGATACCTGATGTCTTAAATTTAATGTGTCTTTTCATCATGAATTCACGTGCCCTTAATTATCCTTATCAGTAATGTTTAGATTCAATATTTGATCCAACAAATACATAAGTTTTTTTTTACATACTGGCAGAGTAGGTTTTATGAAATGTCGATGTAAATGATAAACACTGCAGATTGTACGCTATATTGTCTAGAAAAAGAATGTAATAGTCAGTCGTGGACACTTTGTATGTTTGTCGAATTGTCTGTATTGTAACATATCTGATGGCAGACGAATCAGGGGATAAATTTTGTGTGGGAAGTGAATAACAGGGAAAGCTCGGGGAAACTTATAGAAATGAGTGCACGGGAACTCTGATGGTCAAAGAGCTCTGATGTTGTCTCGCAGCATCTGGGAGAGAGAGAAAAAAGCACTGGCAACACGTTAAGCCCTCCTACCTTTTTGGGAAGGGGGAAGGGGGCGAGGGGTTGTGAGTAAACTCTGCCCGGGACTCCAGTCATTCGGCCCGTGCGAGTTGAAAACATTTATATACAAAGTTTTAAAATATTTATTTATTTGCGATGTTAAAAGGCTACACTGGTGTCGGTAGGGACTTACATTGTGACGCGTGGTGTTCGCATGGGCCACCTGCTGGCGCCTGTAGAACCTCTGGGGAACTTCCGAGTACACTCTGCTCCAGATAAGTACAGGCACGTACTTTTTTCAGACAAGCTGTGCGCTAAAACACTGAAGAATCGTCTGTGTTTCGTGATTTATTTTTGCTGAAGAAAACGCGCCCTGAGTGGCTCGGTCAATTAAGGCAATGGCTTCTCTTGGAGACGGCCGCCAATCACATGGAAGAAACCGCTGGCGCGGGCACACCATGTACGAAAAATATGCTTTCCTACAGATCAACTGTCTTTTATTTTAAAGGCGCTTTAGGACGAAAATTCAGACTCTTGACTGCTAAATATTCTTGAAGTAATTAGCTAAATAATTACGGATAAATAATTAGATTGACTGGTGCTACACGGAACTGTGTTTATTTTTGTGTCATAAGGTCTGAATTTTCGCTGTAAAACTTGTTCGCCTCTGGGCGATGATTGCTGAATTATTTTCCACAATGTTGCTGGCCAGTGGCCAGGAACCAATAAAATCCAACGAATACAATATTAAACACTAAAACACAACATAAACTAACATACTGTTCCACAACACAAAAAAACAAAACACAACAGACTCTGTTCAAAATTACTTCATAACAAAATCCAATCAAAAACAATTAATTCAATGTGCTCTAAGAACAGAATCCAATATAATATAGCTACTAATATTGTTTTGTTTGTGGGTTAATTTCGCCCAACAGAAAGCACAGAAACCTAATAAAGCCATTTTGGTTACAACAGGAAAAAAAAACAGGATCAAACAAAGTACACTTAAATCATATCTGTCACACAATAGGAAACACTGAGATTCCTTTTTGGTTTTGTTAGTTTCTGGTGTGCGCAGTTCCACTTCTAATGGCTGATGGCCGAATTCACAGCATGAACTCACCGAAAAACTTGTTTTATTTGAAAGTACTCGGTCTCTAAGACATCTCTCAGTGGTTGGTTGCTGGACGAGGAAAGTCAGCCCGTGGAAAGTGATTGTTGTCTGAAGCTCATTCGAGTGTTTGTTTGATCGAAAGCCGACGAAGCAGTTTACGTTCTTAATACATAAAACGATTACGTGTGTGCTTGTAAATTCTATAAAAAATATGTTTGTTGTAATTTGAATATTCTGTAAAATATGTTTAAAAAAAAAAAAAACAGGTGGTAAGGGTTAAAAATCGTTCCGTACAGAAGAATTGCGTAGTCATCGTGTGTTGTGGAGAGATGGCAAAAGATTTGGAGGAATTTAAAAAGAATCGTATTGACGAGATTTTTGAACTCTTCGAAGTTATGGAAATTGAAACCCTAGTTTCACTAACATATATTCTAAATGTGTATTTTCTTACCAAACAAAAAAAAAAAAACTTTTCTATCGAGAGTAAATACTACAAGTTTACAACCCGTATGCATCGTCACACAAGTAACATTTAAGGCCGAAGTCAGGTTTGACCGAGCCTGGGACAAGTTGTTTCAGACAGAGAGAGATAAGTGTGCTAAAGCCCGCCTGTATATTTTCACGATGGTAAGACCTACCTTCAATAAAAAAAAAAGGCATGTGGCAGGACAACAACGGACATAAGACAGTCGAAAATAATTAGGCGTCCATCCCACACGTACTCCGGTCAGTTCCATTCTTGAAAATGCTGTGCAGTGTTGCCAGATGTCTGCCGAAAGCGGATGGGGAAGTGCTGACCGCTAGGCGGAGGGTTTGTGAGGAGAGTGAGTGAAAGAGGGGGAAGGGGAGGGGGTGCTGTGGCCTGAGGCAGTCGGCAGTCACTCGGGGGCGCAGCGACGCAGGCCTGGGAGAACAAGGGGCGAAGAGTGCTCCCAGAATACCCCGCGCGGGGGGCATGCCCGGCTGCGGCGGGCAACGCCAGCTGAATATTCAAGTCGCCCGTCCATTAGCGCGGCCGGAGAGTAGGAGGCGCAGGGGCGAGAGGCGAGGAAACCTCCTGGCTGGGCCGCCAAACGGCATCTGCAAACCCTTCAAGATTTATTAAAGGCGTCTGATTACGAATGTCTTTTAATAACAGTTACACTCGCTCATTCAAGTAAAGTTTCATGTTTTTGTATTTACATGTATTATTTTTAACAACGAAAAAGGCTTAATCGGATATTTCACGAACGTTTTTTTTAGTAAACAGAATTGTGAGCGTGGTAAAAATCTGACAAACTTGTCTCGGCTTTAGAGGTACCACCGCGTCGCATTAGTAATGTAGCGACGTTTTGCTTTGCATTGTAGCAGATGCCTTCAGGGTTGATGATCAGTTGAAAGATGGAAAGTGGTAGAGTCGTGTATATACTTGCTTCCTCCTATTGCTTTTAGTTCCAGCCAATACAAGGAGGGATCTCTGCAATTTGCTACTGCTTTGTCCTATCATATGTGACATCGTCTCATTGGCTGGTGTTGTAGGCCAATTGGAGTTGGAACCTGTGTGGCTTTTCTTATCTTGCTTTCTGTTGATATTCGTCCCCCCCCCCCCCGGCCCGGATTAGTTGTTGCAGTTTACTCAGATAATAGCCGTCTTCTTTATTGATGTTGTTTGTGGTTTAAATATTTCCATAGCTTCTCTGACTATCGTATTCTATGAATTCTCTATATTGCCTATTATTTTGTATTGTGTTGGTAATTTAAATTATCAATAACTTAACTGTAGTTTATAGCTTACAAATAGTTTGTTCACATAATAACCTAGGTGTTTATACATTTAATGGTTTCGAGAAACTTTAAGTCTATTTATGTTTTAATCCGTGCATGAATTGAAAGCATAAAACCTTGCGATACACAGTTTTGAATGAACTGTGTATGTAGTCTTGTCAAAAAAATATATTTTTCAGATAGCATGCATAAATAAAAATTCGGTTTTCCGAGAATCAAAGTTTTAGATTCGTAAGTTTTTTTTTAAAACAAATTTTTATAGAATTACAAATTATATATATCAAAAAAAGGTTTCACGTCAACACGGAATCGTTTACATGATTGCGTGACTGAGTTCATGCTAGGATCTAATTATAAAATGGCTTTTCAAGTTTCTCAAAACCATTAAATAAACACGCGTTAAATTTATTTAACCGTTTACAAACAAATAACTCACATGTTGTATCACGAACAAGAACACGAATGCATGGACACATAATAATTAATGACATCATGCCCTTAAGGCGACGCTCCTCCAGCTCGTAATTTAGTTCTCGCACTCGGTATTCACGCCGTGCAACCCTCGGCTTCTGATCTTTAAATGAATATTCAGCACAAGTTATCACTGTGAAATTTCAATTTCGCCTTGGGTGGGGTGTTACAAAGAAGGAGGGGAAGAGCATTTTATTATTATTCTCTAGTAGTGGTATTCAGGAGAGCAGTGGAAGAAATTCGTGAGCTAGTTTCGTTTGTCGCTTAGCGAAACTTTTTGGAAGTCTGTAATTTGGCGTCTTTGATGGTAATTTGGAAGGAATATACTCTTCCCGTGCGTATCGATTATACATATAATCACCAGGGACTTTAAATAGTTCCCGTGTTAAAGGCCCTCAGGATAAAGTTCTCCACGAGCTTGAAGGATGTGCTATCTGGGCGGGCCTTTTCGTCGGGCGACGGGCGCGATGCGACATAAAATAACTTCTCAGCCAATCACGTTCGACACAGCGCGACAAAATTTGCGGACACGACAGACTTTCTGATTAGAAAGTATTTTTCTTCTATTGCCATCGTGAGATAGGCGCGGTGGTACTAAAATGCGTCCATCGGTTATTATATTTACTAAGTATTTTAATAGATTTTTCTAGCTAAAATTATCTGAGAAAAATTTTGAAGTGTGTTCACCCACAGTTATTTTTCTGAATCAATGCTAAATTTGGCTGAACATACATTGCTTCTCTCAAGACAGATCGCAGGCTGTCGCGGCCGTTGTCTGGAGTTGCTCGGCTTCTGGGATGCAGCCGCGTCGACGGCGAAGGCATCACCGACGTTTCTGTCGACGTTGCAGTCGCCACCATCAGGGTAGCTGTTACCTACTCTGTAGGGAACGTCAGTTCGTAACTGTTGCCCTGATGATGGCAATTGCAAGGTCGACCGAAACGTCGGTGATATCTTCGCCTTCGACGCGGTTACAACTCAGAAGCCAAGCAACTCTATTTCAATCAAATATGTTGTCGTATGTGTAGTGCGTATGTATATAATTGCAACAAACATACTAAATATAATTATTTATTATTGTTTGCCGCTCGATAAAAACAGCATGTTGGCAATTACGCGATATTCGCTGTCGCATCGTGTCCGTCGCGGTTTCGTGATTCCCGCAGCATGATCAGACACTTCTTTTGTTGAGGACTTCTCATTGGCTCGGAGCCCTCGACATCAATTGCGGGCCATTGCAGAAGCAGATTGAAGGCAAGATTATTTGAAATTCAGCATATCGCGAAATGACACTGAGGAATGTTTTTTACGGGCTCTGATAAGCAATATGTTGTACGAAACATTAACTGAATGAGTGAGTCACGGTTCGAGTCTCGTCACATCGGCCTCACTGAGTCGGACGAAGGTAATTGAGGTGTCCACATTTCCCATATATGGGCACTTGGATCTCATGGTGAATTGCGAATAAACTGAGATCACGCTGAAATGTTTGTGAATACACCATAGAACACAGAAACTGCTCGGTTCGTGAAACAATACAGAATTTTGGCAAAGTTCAAATCAAATCACAAAATTTATGTTAGTTAAATAGATAATTCTATTGGTTTTATTAATTTAGTATGGAAGCAGTTAGTAACAAAATATCCACACCAAGTCGAATTGTAAAAGTTAAATGAAGTTTCCTAAATGAAATTCACCCATTACCTCATTTTTACACATTTTATATTCTGAATTGTACTTAAAACTCACTCTCACTTTGTGTTATTTGAATTGTTTTACTATTAATATAACTTTATTTTGTTGTAAAAAGGGTGAAGTTTTATTTTATTATCTTTAATATTGAATTTTGCACCTTCTTCGTTAAATGAACAGCGTTTGCGAAAATAACACCAATAACAATGAATTATTCAATTTAATAAAAAAATCGATACAGGGACATAACGGCCATCTCCCGCGCTCCGCAGTCCGCAGTTGACACGTGTTGACGTCACGATGCACTACATCACTCACATGTCCGAGTTGCGAGGCGAACCGTGATTGATGGCTCAAGAATGACACGAATAAACCTTTTCACTGCGTCCAGTTATGAATTAAAATTTGATCCCCATTCGGGAAATTTTTTTTGTACATTTACTGACCAAATATTGAAAAATAGCTGAATCCATACAACGCTGCAGATAAAATAACGTAGGCATTAAAAATAAATTGCTGTGAAACAGTTACAAAGTTTTACTATCCCCACGTTTTTCACATTTTTAATGTTTTTTTTACAGTTCCTGATAACGCCCCTGATTATACTCCGGTAGATAAATGTGAACCAGGGCATTAAAATAATGATAGTTTTGCAGTGAAGCAACACTACACACGACGGTCTCTCGACTGGGCTTCGAACCCAAAGCTCGCACAGTGGCTGGTGTAGCACTTCATACAAACCATGGCCATAGGGGCGCTTGCATGAACAAGTGCTAGCTCTCTGTTGTTATAATTGGCAGTATTGGAAGGAGGGGAGTAATTGTATTCCAGGAACAGGGATATGATCCAAAGACACCTTATTTATATCAACAATTTGTATACCATTTTTTTGTGTTCAGTATTGCAGATTTGTTGTCGTGGATACAGAGATGATATATTAAGAGATTTTCTAAGGGGGGAGACAGAACATTTTTGGTGCTTTCTTCGTCTCCTGGCAATGGCTATTTCATTGTTGATGATTTTTTTGCCTCTTGGCGATGGATATTACATTGTTAATGCAATCTTAGTCTCTTGCCAACGGCTTTTACATTGTTGATGCTTTCTTCTCCTGCCAAGGGCTATTACATTGTTGATGCTTTATTCGTCCCCTGGCAACGGCTTTTCCATTGTTAAGGTTTTCTTCGTCTCCTGGCAACGGCTTCTCCATTGTTAATGTTTTCTTCGTCTCCTGGCAACAGCTATTACATTGATGATGCTTTCTTCGTGTGCTAGCAGCGGCTATTACAATCTTAATGCTTTCTTCGTCTTCTGGCAATTGAGGCGGTCTACGTAAAACGGGCGTATGGGTCCATACGCCCTTTTTACGCAGATCGCTTTATTTGATCCGCCATTTCGTGTAGAATTCAGTGGTGCAAGTTTCATCGCAATATCTTGAAAATTGAAGTTGGTACACCTGTTTTTGTGAGGTGATGTCAGCTGGTTTTCACAGTCAGGTTTTCTTGTTTTGTGGTTATGTTATTCGTTTGATTTGGTTTAAACTCATTGACTGTGTTTTCATATAGATCTAGTATCTATATTAAATTTAAATTACAGGAATAATGATTACTATGACAACAGGAGAAAGCAATGAAATATTCTTTTTGTGTTTTCTCAAAACATCATTTTTTCTTATACGCCCGTTTTACGTAGACCGCCTCAATTGCTATTTTAATGTTTATCCATTAGTTGTATCCTGGCAACAGCTACTGCATTGTTTATGCCTTATTCAATTTCGGACCTAATCCAGGATATCTGTTATCATCTTTTCAATCTTACTGACATGGTGTTGGTTAAATTAATGCCAATTTAAATCCGGTGAAAACTGTTGGATACAAGATGGTATATGGTTGTTTTTTTCGTGTGGTTATCTTAGTTGTAATGTTTTTTTGTTCATAGTTTTTTTTAAAATTTCAATTCAGTTTTTTTCATTCGAGGCGTGGCAATGGCGTAGCCACGACCAGGGTCGTGACCATTGAGCAGTGCGGGAGTGTTTCGCCCTTAGATTGCTGTAGCGAAGCACGGGTGCATCAAATATTAATGATAGAACGCTATTCTTGTGCAGATGTTCTTGTACTGAAAAAAAAATTTGTAACTTATTTCAAATGTATATAATAAAGGCTACCACCGCGGCCAAATACTCGTCTTGTATAGGTATCATGGAGTAATGTAGGTGGAAGAGATGGGAGTGGCCCGGCCAATCCTTACACTTCTTGTCCGCATGCGTGCAATTGTAGATTCTACTTTCCGTTATTAACGTACCCGTTACGTCTTCCTTGTGACTTTAGTCCTCCGCATCGCTTCCAAGAGCCGGCCCGCCATTAGTAGAGCTCGCTTGTCGTAGGCGAAGAGGCGCTTCTGTAGTGTCTGCGTGGCCGCTAGGACTGCGCGATGCGATTGTTGTTGTCAAACATCGTAAACTTTGGACTACGTGGAGGGGGAAAATACATATCAAGAAGTTTATCGATATTCGCAATGTTTTCCATGTATCGCTATCGACGTTTACAATCCTTGAAATGAATCTTCTTTGGGCGCGATGAGAGTAAAATTTCAAGGCCGAATTTTAATGCAAAATTTTCATGAAACATTTGTTTTCTAACTTTTCTGACGCGAAAAGGACAGAGAATAGGTTTTTGACCAAAGAGATATAAGGAAAGCACTATGCTATATACGTTGCTGGGCTCGTTCACGTTCTCCTCTTTGTGGGATGATTCGTCCCCTGCCCCAAAAATAGAATCGAGTGAGATGATTGAACGAAAGAATAAGACAGTGTGTGCGCATGCGCTTGTTTCATAATTATATATATACTATATCCTATACAGTCAGATGTGAATGCCTTGAATTTTATATTTGCTACAAGCGCGCTCGCGTTCCTCATTGTTCAACCAGCAGTGTAGATAACTTTGTTGAGAAATTCCCTGCGTTATGAATTTAATATTTCGTTCAGAGATTTGGCGTGTTCCAAATGGCAGAATTGTTTGAAGAAACAGTAACACACTAAGTTTTTCTTTATGGTGTGATTATTTCAACAGAAAATAATGTTTAATGTTAATTAACATTATTTGAAAATTGTCTTCTTTCTCTCTCGCTGTTTCTGCCGTTTCACCCCTACGAGTCGAGTTTTGAATTTCCAAAGAAGTTTCACTTCTATTGCGTGTACTGAGTTACACGCGCTGTTTCTTTCTTTCTTTTTTTTTTTTTAAAGAGCGATGTGCATTGCGGCGATAACGATACGACTTCCACGTATCAAAACGATGTCAGAATATTGGAATGTAGTAACAACACAGCTGTAAAAACCTAAGGAGTAAGCTTCATTAGAGGAGGACACTTTATTAAATGTTGAGCAACGTTCCTGAGGTGCCCGACTGTATTTCCAGTGCGCCGACTGTACACGCTCCGCATTAATTTCCCCGCAGCTACTCACACTCGTAGGGCGCCCGACAAAGGGGGAGGGGGAGAGGGTGGTACATATTTCTACCCCTTCTTCCCCCTTCCCTCTCCCGCCTAAAAAAAAATTGCATAAAGAGCTGCCGCAGCCGATCAAAGGCATGCCCCGGTTATTAGCACTCGTCGTGTGCGATGGGAACTGAAATTCAATGAATGTTTATTGGTGTTCCGATGGAAATGCAATGAATGTTTATTGGTGTTTCGTGTCCCGCTAATTACAGCCCTCGCCCCACGGGGTTTGTTTGGTTTTGCGGGGCCGGGGCGTGGGCGGTCTCTGGTCGCGACCCCTGGGCTGCGGCTGGGGCGAGTTGCGCACCTAGCGTCCTGCGAAATAAACTCTACTCAGTGGCACCCGCCTGGACTGCACGGTGCTATGTCGGAAACAGACTTACGTGAGTGAGTCTTTGGTTGCAATGCACTTATAAAACGAATCTCGGACGCGAAATTCAACGTCCAATTCTTTAAAATAATGCCGAACGTGATTAATGTATCTACATTTCTGCACGCCAATCGCTCGTAGTTTCCGAAACCGTCGCTAGAATTCGTTGCCGGAGCAGCTACGTCTTTTATCGAATCAGTATATTTGCAATGCAAAATGTTAAACTATATAATGAAACGGCTCCGAAAAAAAGGAAACCTCCGCCTTGGACCTGATTTCCGGCAAGTAATTTTTATTAAAATACTGCCCATCTTGTTAAAAGTCATTAAACATTTAATACTATAAAGTTTCCCTTTGGTTTTTTAAATCTTGGTTCGTGCCATCTGCCACAGATGGCAGCTTCGTGGTTACACATTTCCGTTCCGTTCACAAAATTACTCCTACCAAATGCCGTTTACCGAGAGCTAATATGTTATACATAAATAAATATGAAACAATAAAATGAATTTATATATATATTATTTCCCCCTCTCCTTACCCTTAAACGATTATTGATTCGAGACCAGCAAAATTCGCGTTATTTTCTGGTGCCAGTGAAGATTGCGTATGTTTGTACACTTAAACGACTGTGAGATCCATAGAGAAGGTAACATGTGGTAGCAGCCAGTGAACACACTATCGTGGAGTCCAAGTGCGTGACATTAGAACAGGGAAGAGTACAGTTCGCAGGTATGCGAGCCACACCCGAACAGTTCCGAAGTTCTCCGAAGTTTGCCGTTCGTTCGTGAAAATACACCATATTGATGGATTTATATATTTTACGGTCATAAAGTACTTTAATTAACGCTAACTTAACTTAACCAACATTTTATTTTAGTTACGATAACATAACCTAACCTTCCCTCCCGGAAAAAAATAAAGAGCTATTATTATTTATTACACTGACCAAACCTAATCTAACCTAACCTAACAGTTTACTTCGTTTAACTACGGAACTGTTCAAGTAGTGGTTTTGGCTTTCATCCTTGCCAACTGTAGGATATCCATTAGAAGACAATGCGAATTTTGCAGGACTTAAACAATGGTCTTTTTTATCAAGCAAAACAAAAATGTAGTCAATACAAAATCTTGCTATTACAATTGCAAAATTTATATTCTCCGATCTGTATTAATACAGATAGGAAATTTTGCTGATTATTTTGCTCGGAAGATAAACTCCAAACATTTATACATTTGTACTGCTTTATATATTTGCCTGAAATTACTTCCGCTATGCATCCCATTTACGACTTTAATTTGCCTACCAGCTAGTTCTAGAGATCCAGTCAACTCAAGGAGAGGTTTCGCAGTAGTAGAACAACCATTATTTCGTGGTTACATCGGGTAGCAAAGTAGACTTGAAGCAGATATGTATCTGCCTCACGATGATTGGACTGCAGTGCCGTTGACACGCCCTTGACGACCGTGAACCAGTTGCAATATAGGAGAAGTGTAACCCGCCAGAGGACGTGACTTTGTTATCGACCATTGAGCATTCTAAAATGACTTGATTATATAGGCAAGTTGAGTCTAGCCTGGTTGAAGAATAGCTCACAGGACCGCGCATTTCAGCCTGACAGCCGGCGAGATGGTGTCGTGGTTCCCACGCGCGCCGCCAGGGGCGCGGGAGGCTGTTCCGTATTTCCAATTACCCGCCGCTTCCGCAGTTTTAATTGGAAACGCACGATCTGGTCCCTGCGAGAGGGGAGTGGGGGATGCGGGGCAGGCAGGAGGGGTTGTCTGTGGCGGGGAAGGCACGAGACGTGCTGCGTCGCACGTTGCCGGGATAACTGGCGAGCGGCACTGTATCGACCTCCCCTCACTCGCTTCCCACTCCAACGAGGTCTTCTTGCCCATCCAAGGCAGCACCAGCACTTTCAAGTCATTTCTTACAGACAGAAAAAAAATTGATGCTGTCGTTATTCAGCATTTGGTAGGAGGAATTTCGTGAATGGAACGGAAGTCGCATGTGTAACCATTTGTGGCGGATGGCGCGTGCCATAGTTCACAAAGCCCAAGGGAAACGGTATAGTATTAGTTTTTATCAAGATGGGTAGTATTTTAATACAATTACTTGTCGAAAGTTAGGTCCGAAGCCGGGGTTTTGCATTTTATCAAGTCAAATTCACTTTTATCGGAGCCATTTCATTTTACAATAGTTTAACCTTTCTTTTATAATAGTTTAACCTTTTATTTCTGCAAATGGAATGATTCGATAGTCGTCGTAGCGGCTCCGGTGGCGAATTATAGCGGCGGATGCGGAAACTACGCTTGATTTGCTTCTATAAATGTAGTTGAAAACATAGTTTGGATAATTTATCACACTCGGAATTATTTTAAAGAATTGTACGTTAAATTTCTTGTCCGAGTTTTGTTTTAAAAGATTATTTGGAACATCAAAACTCGTAAATTTGTTCGTTACCAAGGTCAGATGTTTGTACATCACTGGTGAGTACTGGAAAACTTGGCTCACACTGTCAAACGTTATATTAGTTATATGTATATAATTTTCTAACCTGCAAAATATCCAGTATGTAGAGACAAGTATTTGTCGCGAAACGATTTACAGACCAGCTGTGATTTAAAACTTTCGTAGCATTGTCTGTGTTTCGTGGTTGGCCGGGTAATTTGTCTACTGTCAGCACACCAATCATGACCATTCAGTGCGGAATAAAACGCGTCCTGAATGGTCTGGCTTCTCTTTCAGATGGCCGGCAATCGAAAGGGAACAATCGTTAACGCAAGCATACCTTCATTGCATTCTAGTGAGTTATCACATTTTATTTTGTGAAAAATAAATGTTACAATTAGAATATCACAGACACCCACTTAGATTATATTAATTTGTCGTAATTAATTTCGAAACAAAAGTAGACTGTACTCCATCAAGGAAACTTGGGTAAAGTCCCGAACTCCTTGAAGTCTCTTGACTACACCGGGACACCATACATCAACTGTAGCCTTGAGTAATTATTTCTGCGGCGTTGCGGAGAGAGGAAACCAACTGTCAGAAAGCGACACTTCCCCGACTAGGGACGGTCAAATATTGGCAGGAATATCTTGGCTAGGCGTGAGGGAGAGAGATGGAGAGGGGCACTTTGCCACTCCCCCTCCTCGTTCTAATTGGTGGACTGTTTGTCGCTGGGCCTCGGGCGAGGGTGGGGGACAGGTAGACATCTCCCCTGAGACGATTGGAGTGGGAGGGACATGAGTGGATGTGTAAAGAGATTGTGAAGTGGTGAGGGGGGGGGGATGTGTCTTGAAGAGCTCTCTCCCTCAGCACGGTTGCCAGGCGTGCCATTTCCATGGTACGTGTACCACATTCGAGTCACGTGTATACGATTTACCATTATTTGATTTCAGCTCAAATTAGCATTGGAAAGTTAAAAGTAGATTGCTGTGGAAATGTTTGAATTTCTAACACCTATACTAATAATATAATTGTTGAGGTAAAAAGTCTGTACATTGGATGAAATTATAGAAATGGCTCCTAACGTTATTTAGAACAAAAAATATAGTTTTTAGACATTTTGTCTGTTTGTTTGTCTAACTGTCTGTATGTTCCGGCATCACATAAAACTGCGTACATAACGGGATTTTGAGGAAATTTGTTTTATTAGTAAGGTATTTGGATAACTTAAGACACTAGGCTATTTATAATTAAAGTTATTAATTGTTGTTAATTAAGTTTTTAATTAATTAAAAAACTTCTCTAAGGAAGTGAAAAAAGGGGAAAATTTGGTTTTAAGATACTTAATTATATCTCCAAAGCAATTAAAGCACAATGAAATATATTGGGTACCATTAATAAACATACAAAAACAACCAACCAAAATTGTACCATTTCGCGAATTAAACCCTAACGGGGGTAAAAGTATACGGTTTTAACAATAAAAATACTTTGTTCCGGATCTATTAGAAGCATAGGTAAGAAACTATGAATAAACAACATAAATAATGATTTACGAATTTATTTTAATTTAATTAAATTTAAATTTGTCTTTTAATGGGGGGAAAGGGGGGAGGTTTTGATTTATTCAAAACACATACTATCTCCGAAACGAATTAAAAAATATAAAAAATGTTATGGATAGTAAAAATAAAAACAATACATTATTTGTTTTTATAATTTTGCGAGTTTACACCCTTAAGATGCGTAAAAGAGGAAAATTTGGTTTTAAGCACATAAAATGCATATTTTATAATTTATTATATCTAAGGGTTAGAAATTAAGAATGGAAATCATGCATATAGAGTAACAAGTTGTATTTTTTTAAAGTTTTCCAGAATTCGTCTTTAAAAGGTGTGAAAAGAGAGTTAAGTTTTGTTTTATCATAAAAAAATCATATCTCCAAAGCAAACAAAGCTGGATGTAAGAAGCCTAGCATAAATACCGCAAATAATTAATTACGTAGGGTACTATTACCATTTTTCTATATTCGACGCCAAAATTAGTGAAACGGGGGCACGTTAGTTTTTGCAGTAATAAATCATACATCCAAGCAAATTAAGAAAGCATAACATACAAAATTATGATTTGGTATCAGGTTTTAACTTTTTTTTCTATATTCGTCATCAAAAGGGATGAAACGATAGTCAATTTTTAAAATTATAAATGTATATCTGAAGCTAATCAAGCAGGATGAAAGTTATGTGGTATGATTCATAAACATGCAAAATACCAACTCCTTTTTACAAATTGCTGAAGTTCTACTTTTTAAAATGTGAAATATATTAATATGGTTTAAGCATTAAAAATAATATTATATCATCAAATCAACTTAATTTTAGATATTGTAAATGATAAATAAACATACCTTCAGCTACCTTCTCTTATTCAACGTGCTCTCAAATATCGTATCTTAAAGTTGTAACAGGGGTTAATATTATTTAAAAAATAAAAAGTTATGATATACATTAAACCAGTAGTACAAAATAAATTTAAGCTCAATATCAATACAAGTTAATTATAATTATTTTGGAATTCACATCTGCGGTAAAAAAAAGAAACAAAAAACAGGATGTATAGGGTTTTGTTTGGTTGACTGATATTGTCATATTTTTTGCTTCTAAATTTTTACATGTGCAACCGGGTGGGAAAAGTGGTGAGGGATAAAAAGTTTGGGGATTTTATTTAACTAATAGCTACTATGTAAACTATGAATCAACAAATACGTTGGATGATAAATTTGATATCTGTACACTTTATGTCAAATAATGATTCGACTTTATATCAACTATATTAAAATAATTGGGGGGGGGGGGGGTTGTATTTATTTGTAATAATATGAAATTATTTAATTATTCTACGCATAACTTTTACCATAGTAAATGAAAGTGTTAGTGTAAACGACGGCGTAAACAAATTTAAAATGAAATAGGTGCAAGTTTAACTTTTTTTAAAAAAAATGTCTACCTCATGAATTGAAAAGGAGGTAAGTTTTATTTCAATCAAGGTAAAATATATACTCGAACACTCGAAAAAAAAGTATTAAAAATCAGATACTTGGTATATACTAAAAATTAAAAAGGCCTACGAATATCCACTTTGAAAAATATCATTCTTAAACGGTTTTATTGTAAGAAAAAAACTTTTATGCACTTGAAAAACTTATTGTGCCCATTTATTTAGTAAAAAAATGTTTGGAATTAATCACATAATTTTTATACTCTGCAATTTTGTACTCTGAAATAGCGCGAGCGAAACCGCGGGTTTTAAGCTAGTATTTTATATGAAAATTGACTTTTTTTTCTTTTCAGCGATTACATTTGACACATTACATTTATTGAAGTATCGCTACTCCCCTGTCCGAGCGACCACTTGCCCTCGCCGTCTGCTGGGGCCGACCTCGGGCTGCGACGTCCTCTCCGGCGGCTCCCGGCCGCAGTCGCCTCGCCGAGGCCGGCGGGGGAACACCTTGTGCTGTGTGCCGCCTGCCAACCGGCGTGCGCGCATCTCGCCTCGCCCGCGCGCGCCTTGCGCGAGGGACTGGAGCGAACTCCGCCCTTCTGTCAGTCTCTGCAGGAGGAGGTCGGCGGAAAGGGGGGGGGGGGGGGGTTTGGGCCGCGCCGTGGCGGGCGGCCAAGCCTCGCTCCAAGCACTTGTGTCTCTCGCCAGGGGGGAGGGGTCAGCTGGCGGGCGGCGCTCTTATCTTCCCTCCTGGCGACCTTCGACCCCGGCGTCTGGCAGGCCTGCCCTCCGAGACGGCCGGGCGGGGCAGTCGGCGGACTTTGGACTTATCATGGCTGGGTTTAGAAAATGACGACGACCTTGAGACATCTGTCCCGACCAGTGTTGGTCCTGTGGGAGTGGTGATGGCGGCGACATCCTCCCCATGAACCCTTAAAGTTGAAATTATTGCTCGTTATGTCCAGGTTTTTCCAGGATAGTTTCGCTTTTATAAAGGTAAGTACCCCGATATTCAGTAAATTAAATATATACGAGTTAATGGCGCCAGACGGGGTCCGCCATCTGGACGAAATTAACGAAAAAATTAGCTATTAGCTTTCGGGGAATTTGGGCATCACAACGGCGATGGATAGGACACCAAAAATCCGTTCCCTAAAAATAGGGACTGGCTGTATCCTATCGTGCACTAGGAATACGGTTAGGGTACAGGTGTAACATATTCAACACTTAAACCCTTATTTTTGTGTCTTGGAATACCAGCTTTAGTACTAAAGTACTGTGCGTAATTTTTTAAAAAAACTTTTTCACTCTACACAAATTAGATAAAACCATTGTATTGTTAATGGCTTTTCAAGACTTCAAAAATTCGTTAAAATGACTATAATATACTGTTATTTTTCAAAATTTTGGGTTCACATTTGACTGGAAGGTATTTCATACCACCTTAAACCCTCTAGTCAGCCGGCTGCGTCCCTATCCCCCTCCCCCCCCCCCCAATAAAAAAATTGAGATTGGGTTCGTCACTGTTCCTGTCGTCTTAAAATGAACGAGTTGTCTTGGCAATATAGATCATTGAGATGTTCTCAGGATGTCGTCCTCGACATGTAGAACCACATTTAAAAATATCAACCAATCGACTGTCAGCACGTCGCAGAAAAGAAAACTATTTGGATTATTTGACTTTTATAGTAAACATTTCATGCTATCTACCATTTAATTTAATTTACATCAGGAAAACAATATATTTTCCTCCAAAAAGGATGTCAAAATTCTTAAAGATTTTGTTGAATGCAACACTAAAAATGGGTTTGTATAGAGTTCTCACGAAAAAATTACAATTATGTCGTAAAATAATAGTCTCATTTGATTTTGACTTAAAAATTTCAGTTATAATCGCCTTCCAGCTATTTTTTGGACAAGACCCGAAAATGTTGATAATGTTACTCTGTCAGCTTGCTGTTGACAGTTATGGTATAAAATATTCTACGAGTAAAACAGTGTTCAATAAGGAATGAAAGAAAATCTGAAAAGTCCTTGCCAACCTTAACTATAAGTATAGCTGGGTCTAGAGTAAAACGTTTATTTAACGTCCCCTCAAACAAGTCCTCTGCTAATTGAAATTTGCTCTCTGTGTAGTAGAGCACCTATCAATAGATTTGTGACTCTTTTACAGAGCGACGTTTGACTATTTTAACAGTTAAAGTCGTTGATGAAATTAATTATTTTCTGCACCTCATAATGGTTTCACAAGGTAACTTATTTATTGAAGCCAATTATTGTCAACATCAGGAAATCCATGAATTATTTGCTATGCTTGAAGGGATCATATGTTGAATAGCAAATACGGACTGGATATATTTCTGGGTCCATTGGCTCAGAGCACTCCAGATGATCTGTGATGCAGTATAGCAGGAGTACCACAAAGAACAATTTTAGGTCCTAACGAAATTAATCTGTGAATTTTTTTTGTCTTTAGTAATACACTATGCTTAGTTTTGTGGTCGATAATCGTTTGAAGCCAATACCAATATGACGTCTTTTATTTTTGAATGCCTCGCCGTGAAGACATCGATCGCATTGACTTGCTCCATCGTCGCGAAGCTCCTTGTAGTTTTCTTCTCTGAGTGAAGATGTGTAGGGTTGTTCTCGTGGAAGGGAGGGGGTGCGGGTGTTGGCAGCGCTGTTGGCCCCGCGAGACAAGCCGGGCCGTTGCGCCGACCCCAGCAGGGATGGTGGGGAGAGTACGAAATGACAGGCAGGCGACCTGCCCTCCAGGGGGCGGTGCTGACGTTTGAGCGACGCTCTGGGAACAGGAAGAGGGAGGATAGAACGCCTGGGGAAGAGTGGGGTACTCGACGTCTCGCAGGTTTGCGGCATTCCTTCCCGCGTCGCTAATTGCTGGAGCGAGGTGACGAGATGTCGCCTCATGATTTTCGACATAACCCCCCAGAAGCAGGTGTCTGCCTTCCTCGCCTGGGCTGAAGCATACCGTCGGCGTACAAGGAAAATTCACCAAATCCAGGTTTTTACAAACCTAATAATGAGTTCAGCAGATAAGAGTAGTATACATCGGCTGGTCCAAGATGGCCACCGTGACGTCATGATCCAAGATGGCAGACTTCGGTTCCGGCTTCGCACCCTCAACCCAGCCGCCGGATAGGCAAATCTATGGGCTTACTAACTACTGTATCCGTACTTTTCTGTGCTCATTCTTAATAGAACTATACATTACATTAAACAAGTATCGGTGCCATACATGTGTGGAAATATTTTTCACAAATTTAAAGATAAAAATACATTTTCCTCATAACTTTGTGTTATGCACTTAGTGTAAGTCCACGACCACTCCGTGGGTACACACCCTGACATTCTTGTAGACTGCAAACATTCACACCTTCGGACTGCTTTGATGGTTGGCCCGCAATTCTTCCACCACTCCCCTCTACGACTGTGGGCCAGTGCACTTGCAGCTAGAGGCGCAGATAACGAATTACGTCATCTCAATGAAGAGAAGAAGAGGTTTCGCAGTAAGAAATCAGCTAATAGAAAAGGAAATTTGGGTAAAGTATGCATAAGATTTTAAAATTTGATTTGACACCAAATAATCCCTCAAAATGTTAAGGCCTCTAGGCACATTCTCAATAGTTACACACATCTGTAGGCTGGATTATCAGGATACTAACTACCTTAGCTTGGTCTATGTTTTCATTCTCATAAAATATCAATGTATTGATTATAAAAAAAACGCATGTGAAAACTGTGAGAGTACGTATGCAGTTAAAATAGAAAAGGCTAAAATTTTAATAAATTTAAATCTGGAAATGTTACGTCTTATCACTTGTGCCGTTAGCAAGTGTAGTGAGATAACACATGTGTCTTGTTATATGGAATAACATACAAGCAAATAGCACAAATAACCATACAGAAATGCGTAGCATGAAAACAAAAAATAAACAAACACACTGCAATTCCATGCATTAGTAAATAGCAAGTAACTGCGCAACATTACACCCAGAACACACCCAGAGCTACAGCCAGTTTTCACATGCACCCCAACTACCTATACTAGACGCAACATAACTCCGAGCCTGGGTGACGGTTAGAAAATCGTTGTGTGTGTGTGAGTCCCGACACTGGAGAAGGCAGACGTGGCGCGGCAGTGAGAGATAATGCGTAACTTGATAACAGGGGCTACACGCTACTGCACAGAGTGAAAACTTAGTCCTTCGGTGAAATCCGACGAATACGTTGGAACTTACTAAACGTTTTCGTTTACAGTTTGGATCTGAGGTTTGTATGCATGTAGTGTATCACTTTTGTTCAGAGCCAGTGTTACATATGTAGTGCAGTACTTCAGTAAAGTACAACTTTATACATAAAATGCCTCCAGTGTTGTCAAAAGTTAAGAGTAAAAAACTGCACTCGCAGGCGCGGGAAATCGTCTATAACGTTCTGCAGTTTATGGAAAATGAAGCGCGATTGCAGGAACCCTCCATTTCACTAGAGAAAGCACAGCTGAGAACAGCTAATGCGACGGGTGTGTCTCGCACGACTGTACAAACAATATGAAAAATGGCTCACCGAACAATTAATACAAAATCAAATGATAGATAATGCTCCCTATCACAATGTAAAAATAAATAAAACGCCTACCTCCAGCTCGACAAAATTGGAAATGCAGCAGTGGTTAAGTAAGGAGAATATTTCCTTTACTAGCGACATGCTCAAACCAAACTTGTATAACCTCATAATGAAGCACAAACCTTCGCTAGTGCAGTACTCGGCAGACAGACTATTGGTAAATAGTGGCCACACATTACTTCGTCTGCCCCCTTATCATCCGGATTTGAATCCGATAGAAAGAATATGGGCTAAAGTTAAAGGAGAAGTCGCTTCAAAAAATGTTACTTGCAATTTGGCAAATGTAAAAAAACTTTGCGAGGAAATATTTAACCGAATGGGTCCAGAAGATTGGATTCCGATTTGCAATCACGTCAAGACACTCGAGAACAAATACTGGGATAAGGATGTGCGTTTTGACATTGAAATTGATAAAGCGATTGTTCAGTTAGGTGATGCAAACAGTGACAGCAGTGACGTTTACACATCAGACTCTTCGGATGGAACAGTCAGTGGCGTTGAAGAACTGAGGTAGTGCTTGGAACGTCAGTGGTAAGTGGTCAATGTTTTCTGATTTTCTCTACCTGCTGTGCAAGGTCGCCGTATCTGCTTATACCCCCTCCTCATCCACCCGACCCCCCCCCCCCCCCACACGTGTTGCAGTCAACACTCCTCATGTGTGACGTAGCTCAAGCTCGGAGTTATATTGCGCCTAGTGTACATAGGGTGTGTACGCGATATAGCTGATATGGCGTTCCACATAACATGGACTCAGCATAGTTTTCTTTCACAGGCTAAAGGCTCTATCGTTAAAATGAAGCAATTCAGGACCTCACCTGTGTTCACTTGAAATTTCCTCCTGGTCTACATGATCTGCATTTGCACCGATGGTTTTACATTTACCCTGCATGTTGTTAGAAAAAAAGTAGCGAACAGTTTTACAGTAGAATGCTAATGTTCCTATTGACGCAAAAATTACAGTTTCATATATTCAGTAAGAAATAATTTACTGCTACACTCCAATGACTATTAGTAGCAGCTAGTCCACTATATGCAATACTAAACTGTCAGAACCAAGATAACGTATGTAGGTTCCTGCTCTCTGTCTTGCGTGAAATGCCTTCAGTGCGATTGAAACGAGATCCACCGACATTCCAGGGGAGAGTGGAGGTATCGAAGTCGCTTCGCGTTTAGCTGCGCCTGTCTCTCGGCGGAGGAGAGCCAGGGCGGTTGTCGGAAACCTAATTTGTTTGCGGGGAGCAACGTGAGCCGGTGTGTGGTTGGTGTCGGGAGGAGGCTCGAGGGTTGTTGATTGTGATGGCACGCGTGTCTCCTCCGGGGGGAACAGGAGACAGGCTTGTCTCGTGTCGTCTCGCGTGTTGCTCTGCGGGAGGTGCGGGAGACGTGCAACGTTATCCCTGGCAAGGGTCTGGTGGCGGGCCTCCTCCGCCGCGATATTGGCTCCTTGCATCACCTCCGGCTTGGCTGAGTCCGGCCCCGACAGCGGCCATCTTGGCGAGGACTTCCTCTGCGGCCAGCTCCCACCGCCTGCGCCACCATCGGGCTTTATTGGTTGTTCTTCCTGATTGCACACCAAGTAAGTTGATATTGTTCGCCAAGTCCGTGCGCACGTAAAATTGCGAGTGAACTTAAGCTTGTCTTGACTATAGGTGTACACAATCTGGTGAACTGTGTGTTCAACATGCACGCTGGTTATAGCGTGCACCAACAAGCCGTTCAGAAATACTCTGCACCAGAGTTTACACACTAAGCAAAAACACTGCCAAGAACCAACGCAAAGAAACTGTTGCGTGTAAAATGCTTCGCTAATGTTACAAAAGTCTAAAAACATTTCCACACGAGAGGCTACGGAAATTTTTACCAATTAGTGGTCGAAAATATTACTCTTGAGCTAATTAAATACATTTCGCCTGCTAATGAAACAGTGAAAATACAAGTTGTGTGCATCTATTACCTGTAGAAACACAGACCAATCAACTTTTAGTTGCGATCTGGATGCAATCACTCAAGAACGAATTAAGTTAGTTATTGTGACAGTCGTTAACATGCAGCGACAAATGTTTCGAAATAACATTATGTGAATTGCTTGTGTAAAGTTCATTCCAGCATGGATTTTTTATATAGACATTTTCTGTCTAAAATATATATCTAATTTTTCATAACTGGTAATGAATCTGGTCCAAAAACCACATATTAGAACAATTTTTTTTTAAATTCATTATTGAATGAAAAAGAAGTATACTTTGTAATTATTCAGAGGTTTTTTTAAATTCACTTACAAGCGCTGTAATGAAATATCATTAGACATAGTATGATAGGTTGAGGCATGCTGGTGTAAGAGTCCAATAAAATTTGGCTGAGGCATTGCGAAGGCCTTACTACGAAAGTGCAGGCAAATTAAAATTGGCATCCAAAATGAATAAAGCATCAAATGTGGGCAAAATGCCTTTAATAAATATTTCCGAACATCCTGTGCCAAGCCTTTGTCCTAAATTATAAAACAATTTGCTCAAATACTAATACTTAATGTTTATTTGGTCAGAGTGCCAAAATAGACCATTTACTAATTTCACCAAAAATATCACATTATATGACTTCTAAAGTCAATAAGGAAGGATACTCTGACCGTAAAAGGTAATTTTAATTGAGGCAATACATTTTAATGTACAAAAGTTAAAGTGTACAGAGTTCTTGACTCGCCCGAGTTAGCCGGCGAGTAAAATTTCCACTGTGACTAATAGTACAAACACAACATGTTAGTGTATATTTATAACGTATGAACAACAGCCGCAGTAACATAGTAGTTCGCTGCTAACAATAAATGCTGCTTCTACTTGTTCAATCCCGTAAACTGACGGAAATGACTAGGGTTGAGTTTCAGTGTAAACGTCCTATAAAGTGTTATAGCGGAGTCAACGTGAGACCCAAAGTAATTATAGAAAATAATGTGATTAAGTCTAACTGTACTTGCCAGTGATGTGTTAACACATAATCTTGGTAACGAGCAAATTTATATGTTCTCATGTTGTTCATTGCAAGTAAACTTATAACACGAAACGCAAGACACGAAATTGTACGTAGACTTCTTCAAAATAATGCCGAGCATCACAAAGGTACGTATCAATCAAATGTTCTCTTTTCATGTACATACCAAAATTATTAGACGCGAATCACACCATTACTTTCTGCACCCACCGCTAGAATTCGCTGCCTGAATCGTAAACGTTCCTTACCGCCATCTCTAGCAGCACATGGCAGCACGAAACAAACGGATATTTTAAACCATTAGAAACGGCTCGGATAAAATTAGGAAAAGATTTTTAAAAAATCCTAAACTCCGACTCTGAAACTGATTTTCGACAAGGAATTTTACTAAAATACTATCCATCTTGTTAAAATTCACGAAAAAGTTAATATTTTAAAGTTTCTGCACACATTAAGTTATACTTCTATGACATTACTAAAATATTATCCTGAAACGTTTTAAAACACTAATTAGGCCTATAACACTAAGTAGGCATTAATGTTTTGAAGCTAGGTGGAAGTGGGAGATCGATGTAACTTCAACAGGTTAAGTGGGAACCAATGGTGTACCATTCCAGTATGATACAACAGCAGTTGTAAAAATGTTATATTAGAAAAAAAATGAAAGTAGAAAAAAATATATTTTATTCATTAAACAAAAATGATAATGTATTAAGATACAAATAGATATAACAAATGTGCAGACAACACCCATTAATCGTTATGGTTTTTTACAAACATGAGTATAAAACAGATGCTTGAAAAGAGAGCATCATGAACAATTTGCGCAATGAAAATGCGCCTGACGTAACACGTATTTAAGTACTGCGCGTAAGGAAAATTCTTTTAATTAATGTACATTTAAAAGACCTTAGCAAGCAGACAAAAGTCATATAAAAGTCTCACGCAGAGCAAATTCGTTATCAAGTAATTAAGTATAAATATTAAGGCTTTCAATTATGCATTAAGTTTACTTGCAACATAAGCTTTCATGGGAAATTTAAATGGGAATCGCGAACCCCAGCTAAAAGACATTAAATCAAAAAATATTACGACAGGGAGGAAGCCCAATGCGCAAAACAAATAATCAAGCAAACACTCATGTAAATTAAGGTCGGTGATAAATGGAACATCCAACAAAATTAGGTACAAGACCCATCTAGACCACTCAATCAAGAGCAGAAGGCTCGTAAGAAAGAAGTAAACAGACCATTAATGCACGCGGAAATTACAAGGCAGAGATCCATAGTGGATTTAAAGCGAAGCTTCTAACATAACTAATCAACCATGAGCATGAGTAGCGCGGCCTCCTCCCAGCGGACTGCCTACGAGCGAGAGTGACTGAAGACAGTGCCGGCCTAAGCAAACTCGCGGCCTTATATACAGGCGAACTGTCTTTCGAGAACAATAGAGGAAGGCGGCGGAGGGGAAGGTTCGAGAAACGAGGAGAAGGGAAGACGGGAAGCCTCGGGAAAGGAGGGGAAGTGCGGAGGGGAAGGCTGGGGCAAGGTGGAGAGGGGGAAAGGATGGAGGGGAAGGGAGCGCTCTGCTAGCCCGGGAGGCGGCAACTGCTGCAACCCCCCCCCCCCCCCCTTAAGTGGCCCTACCCTGAGAGCATAAGATCACGAAGTCGAAGAACAATGCGAAGCCACGCAAGCTGCAAAAACATGGATGCTGGAACGCCAGCATGAAGAAATCTTTAGCGGCTCGCAGCTCGAGCCGAAACGTTGACGAGTCCAGAAGCGGGGCAGAAGACGCCATCAGTGTCGCTTGGTGCAGGGAATCCGCGAGTCTCAACCACCCAGGCCTAGGTGGGACTCCAGCGGAACCCGCCGTAGACCGAAGTGCCGAGGCAGGCAATCCAGAGCGGCAATCGTCGTAGATGAGGGATCACCTCTGATGGGCTCTGGAGCATCCGAGCGCTCACAGGAGCGCGAAGGCGTTCAAACTGGAGACTGCCGGCGCTCAACAGGGCACCTCAACAGGGGGGCCTGCATCCGGGCGCCGCGAAGGAGCCATGCCATCAGGCAAGAAGTCGAAGCGAAGATTGCTCTCAGGGGGACACGTCCCGGCGGGGGGAGGCGAAGACGACGACGACGCCCCGAAAAGACGTCTCTCCTCGAGGCGAAGAAGCAGGCTGGCAAAGATCGTAGAGATGCGGGGCCGGCAGAGCGAGGGTAGGGGAGAAAAGGATGGCGCGCCAAACTAAAAAGGGGGAAAAAAAAAGGGAGAGCCGCAACAGCAAACACAACAAACAAACAACACTGAAACTTAATAATAAAACATTTATCTAAACGCAAGCTTAATAAACACTCTCAAGTAATAATAGCAAAATACTTTAACTCACAAAGGCCTTGACTTGACTCACATGAGCCTTCTTAAACTTATGTTTAAACTTACATGACTTAAGTAACAAGGTATTAGCGGCAAAAATCCTATGCACACTATAAGGTCCTTCATAGGGAGGCAAAAGTTTCACATTTAATTTACTGGCCAAAGAAGGGAGGGTGAAGCTGCGACAGAGAACAAGGTCTCCAACTTTGTAACCATGAGGGGATCTGGATTTGTTATAAGATTCAGCGACAGCCTGACGGGCCTTACGTAAATTGCAAGCTACCGAGTCGAGCACACTGTCAAGGCCCGAGGCATCGAGGGCGGAGTCGAGAGGGGGAAGGCCCCACTGGTTAAGTAAGGGATGAGTGAGCTCACGCCCAAGGAAGGGAAGAGAGGGAGGAAATCCAGAGGAGGAATGAGTAGCAGAGTTCAAACCCACGTTAATATAATCCAAATCGGAATCCCAAAGAGTTTGGTCAGAACGATAGAAGGATATAAGGATGCTCTTCAAAACCTTATTTACTCGTTCGACCATGTTACCCTGAGGAAAGTAAGCAGAGCTATAGATGGGTTTCACAGCCCATTCAAAAAGAAAATCACTGTAAACAGAAGATCTGAAATAAGGAGCATTGTCAGAAACCATGATACAAGGGGGACCAAATAATTTAAACACCTGTTCTCTAAGAACTCTAACGATCGTAGCAGCCTTCATGTTTTTGAGAGGAAGGAGAATGACAAGTTTCGAAAAAATGTCCAGAACCACTAGTAAACAGATATTTCCCTTTTTGGACCGGGTAAGAGGCCCAAATATGTCGATATGTAAAGCGTGCCAAGGAGCAACAGGAGGATCGGCGGCATAGAGCCCTACCTTGGAGTTGTGAGGGGGCTTTGATACTTGACAGTCTACACAAGAGCGAACATAGCTACGAACATCGCTCAGTAACTCGGGCCAGAATAAATGCGCGGAAATCCTGCGCTGGGTTTTCTCGATACCCAAATGGCCACCGAGAAGTGAAGAATGAAAATAAGCCAATACCATGGCCCTTAAGGCGGCTGGAACGACTGCCTTGCGAGCTCTACCTGAAGTTCCAGTAAAGTAAAGTAAACCCTGTTCTTCAATATAAGGCACAGGCCTTTTGTGATGAAGATCTCTACGAATCTCCTGGCAAAAAGGGTCATTGCTCTGACATTCTCTAATATTTAAGTATGACTCTGGAAAAATTTTACAAACAGAGAGGAATTCAGTTCTCTCAGAATAGTCCTCATCAACAGGCTCAAACTCATCAGTACAAAACATACGGGAAAGAGAATCAGCAATAATGTTTTCTCTACCTGGTATGTGATGAATGGAAAATCGGAACCGCGACAACCGAAGGATCCAGCGACCCAACTTACCCAGCTGGTGTGGGTGGTTAAATAGCCAACTAAGGGCTTGGTTGTCGGTAAATAGGTCAAACTCGTTAGCATCCAAATAATTTTCGAATTTTTCAAGAGCAAAGAGGCACCCAAGGGCCTCCTTCTCGTACACACCCAGGCGCTGCTCAGATTCCGAAAGAGAACGGCTTGCAAAGGCGATGGGTCTGATCTTACCCTCTTCCAAATGACCTAAAACTGCTCCAAGGGCGATAGAAGAGGCGTCAACCTGAACTGCGAAGCATCTACTGAATTCGGGTAAAATAAGAACTGGAGGAGAAGCCATACAAGTCTTCAAAGCCTGGAAAGATTTTTCTTGTTCAGGACCCCACTCAAAAGCTACATTCTTTTTTCGAAGGTGATTTAAAGGAGCACTTAGAGAAGCAAAATTATGAATAAATCTGGAAAAGTAACCCAGCATGCCTAAAAAACGCTGAACTCCCTTAATGTTGATAGGCTTAGGAAACTGTACAATGGGTGCAATTTTATCTGGATCCATGAGGAGGGTTCCCTGAGAAATGACATAGCCAAGGAATTTTACTGACGTCTTTGCCAAAATGACCTTATTAGGGTTAACAGTCAGATGAGCAGCTCGTAAACGAGTAAGAACTTCTGTTAAGTGGGCAATGTGATCGTCAAGAGTATCGCTATACACAATAATATCATCGACATAATTAAACACAAATTTATACTTAAGGTCCTTTAGTACATGGTCCAAAACACGACTCATGGCCTGAATGCCAAAATTAACCCCCATGGGTATGCGATTAAATTCAAAATGGCCAAACGGGGTGGAAAAGGCGGTATATTTGCGACAAGAAGGATCCAGGAGGCATTGATGGAAGCTTTGATTTAAATCAATAATTGAAAACACCTTGGCCTTGCCTAAGTGCTGCAAGGCACTTTCTACAGTAGGGAGGGGATAAACATCCTCCATGGCTATTTTACGATTCAAGGGAATGTAGTTGTGAACCATTCGCCAATTAACCCCATCCTTCTTACGCACTAGGAAGGTGGGTGTGCTAAAATCAGAAGTGGAAGGAGAAATAATGCCAGCAGACAAGAGCTTATCTACGATATCATGCATGGCCTGAAGTTTAGGAGGGGAAACCTTGTGATATTTACTGCGAACCGGAGTTTCATCCTTCAAGTAAAACTTGTAGGGCAAGATGTCGCAGCGTCCGATTTTAGGAGAAATGACATCGGAAAATCTATGCACGAGGTTGGCAACGGCTTGCTTCTGTAGAGAGTCGTTACTATCACGACATTCAAAAATGACAGGCTTAGAAGAGTCGAAAGTTAAAGGGATTTTGACAGTAGGTGCGAATCCAAAAGAAAGCTCATGAAGACCAAAATTTAAAACTGCTTTAGTCTTGCCCAAAAAATCTAAACCCAAAATAAATTCAGGGTGTAAATCAGAAATGACAGCGAATTTCCAGTTCCAGGAAAAATGTTTAATCTTTAAATGTAAAGTGACTGACTTGTTAGATCGAATGCATTCACCATTTGCAACACAAATATTAACTGGATCATTGCAATACACATGACATGTGAAGCAATACTAGGAAACATTTTAATTAAATTCTGCAAAAAGCCTTCGCTAATAACCGAATGGGTGGCGCCAGTGTCAACTAGAGCCGGAAAAGAATGCTCCTGAATATGAATTGGAAGAAAATGCAAATAGACTGGCACAGAGGATTTTTTAACAAACCGACAGAAACGACCTCTCTTACGTCCCGTCAGACGGAGTTTCCCGGACACTTAGCCCGGTAATGCCCTGTTCCCTTACAGGAAAAACATTTCCGGTCATTGTGCGGTATGAATGGCTGACCGCAGTCTTTAGAAATATGTCCAAATATGCAACAGTTTGCACAGCGAGTGTGTACATTTCTTTGATCGCACTGTACATGACCTGTGGCTTTAAGAGCGGAGGCAGCAGCAAGGTGGGCGGGAGCACTTACTCGAGGCGAAGAGAATGTGCCCGCTGCCGGCGCGCTAATGCGTTCAGTGTTGTGTGACTGAGTGTGTTGCCGGAATGCACCCCGACTAGGATTTGAGGGGCGATAAGAATGACATGCCTTATCATTTGCCTCTGAGCGAAATGTGGGTAACGAGCGAACCTCGCACTTACAGTCGCGAGGTTGCCACTTACTATCAGTGTCACGACGCGATGGAAATTCCGTCTCGTATTTAGAGACGGCTAACAAACGGGCCTCTATTTCACTGCCCCAGGCTCGTAAAGAATCAAAGGTGGAAGGAGGAGTTAACATGCTAGCAAGACTGAGAACACGAGGGGCAAAGTTACCTAAGACAAGCTGAACTAATTCCGCCTCGGGGGTATCAAGTTCCAACACATCCGCGTACGAAAGTACCGAATCAATGTACTGAGTCACCGACTCATCAGGGCACTGAAAGCGAAAGACTAAGTCTCTCTTGCAGGCGTCCAACACCCGGGGGGGGGGGGGGGGGCAAACTCCCCTCAGCACGGATAACTTAAATGTGTGAAAATCCGACTTTTGCACAATAGCCTCAGTTAGCCTATTCACAAATATACCAGAACACTTAGTTAAGAGCGCCTTCATAAACGCCTCAGAAGGAACCAGGTTCAGCTTAATTAGGCGCTCAGCCTCATGAAAAAATTCAAGAACACGCTTAGGCTCACTGCTGTCAAGAGCGGGCATACACTTCAAAGAGGAAAAGAACAACTTTTGAGAAAAGGAATGAGTGGGAGCAGGACTTACTTCCAGTGAGGCTTCCACCTCGCCCCTTACAGGTGTGACGTCACTGCTGTCACACATAAACCGAACGAGTCGGGCACGCAAGGTCGTGACAGTGTCGCCCGACTCGGCAGGCAGTTGATTTTCTTCACAGTACCGGACAAGTTCATCCCGGTGCAGCTGATAGATCCATGTGACTCCAGGGCGGCTCATGGTAACAGAGAACAAACAACAAAGTAACAACTGCCGAAGCAGAGTAGCGCAGACGTTGAAGCTAGGTGGAAGTGGGAAATCGATGTAACTTCAACAGGTTAAGTGGGAACCAATGGTGTACCATTCCAGTATGATACAACAGCAGTTGTAAAAATGTTGTTATATTAGAAAAAAAAATGAAAGTAGAAAAAAATATATTTTATTCATTAAACAAAAATGATAATGTATTAAGATACAAATAGATATAACAAATGTGCAGACAACACCCATTAATCGTTATGGTTTTTTACAAACATGAGTATAAAACAGATGCTTGAAAAGAGAGCATCATGAACAATTTGCGCAATGAAAATGCGCCTGACGTAACACGTATTTAAGTACTGCGCGTAAGGAAAATTCTTTTAATTAATGTACATTTAAAAGACCTTAGCAAGCAGACAAAAGTCATATAAAAGTCTCACGCAGAGCAAATTCGTTATCAAGTAATTAAGTATAAATATTAAGGCTTTCAATTATGCATTAAGTTTACTTGCAACATAAGCTTTCATGGGAAATTTAAATGGGAATCGCGAACCCCAGCTAAAAGACATTAAATCAAAAAATATTACGACAGGGAGGAAGCCCAATGCGCAAAACAAATAATCAAGCAAACACTCATGTAAATTAAGGTCGGTGATAAATGGAACATCCAACAAAATTAGGTACAAGACCCATCTAGACCACTCAATCAAGAGCAGAAGGCTCGTAAGAAAGAAGTAAACAGACCATTAATGCACGCGGAAATTACAAGGCAGAGATCCATAGTGGATTTAAAGCGAAGCTTCTAACATAACTAATCAACCATGAGCATGAGTAGCGCGGCCTCCTCCCAGCGGACTGCCTACGAGCGAGAGTGACTGAAGACAGTGCCGGCCTAAGCAAACTCGCGGCCTTATATACAGGCGAACTGTCTTTCGAGAACAATAGAGGAAGGCGGCGGAGGGGAAGGTTCGAGAAACGAGGAGAAGGGAAGACGGGAAGCCTCGGGAAAGGAGGGGAAGTGCGGAGGGGAAGGCTGGGGCAAGGTGGAGAGGGGGAAAGGATGGAGGGGAAGGGAGCGCTTTGCTAGCCCGGGAGGCGGCAACTGCTGCAGTTTGTATATTTGTTTTTGCTTGTACGACTGAAATCAGTCTGTAAATAGTTACTGCAAACAAACATTAGCCTTATTGAGTTTATTCAAAGTTATTATAATGTTATTAAAAAAGTTTTAAAAAAAATTCCAGTGACGAGATTCGAACCTCGTCCCTTGAGGTCAACAAACACGCGCGCTCTACCGCCGTGCCTCCGAGCCCGTTGACATGTTGCAAGAGGAACTCTTATAATGATCGTTGTAATGCCAGTTTAAAACTTGAGATTACTCTTTTCTATGACTATTATAGTTTACTATATATATTCCGGGGTAGTTTCACTACAATAATTTCATTTGACACACCAATACTTCTGATATGTACCGTAATGTTTAAGAAAGTGATCATATAAGTGTTTTTGTTGCTACACGTGGGTCCGCCATCTTTGTGACACGTTTCCGTTCGTCGACTTCCGTCCCACTTTCACGAAATTACTTCTACCACGTGCGTATACCGAGACCTAAGATGTTTACACATCAAAAAGTTGTGTAACTCTTATGTAGTAATTATTTGCAGAGACTGCTGTACACTGCGTATAGTCACTATGCTAAACTCAGTCGTAAATTTGCGTAGCCAAAGTTAGTGCAAGAAGTTTAATGCACATAGGCCTTTGTTGCTCAAAGCAGTGGACGCAATGGCAAGCGGGAGCTGATTGAAGTCTTTTAGTCCGCGCCTCCTTAGTCAGTACGGACGCTTTTCTCAAACACGCAATGCTGCTAATGTTTCGCACTCGCATGAGGCTATACATCACAAGTAAGTTAATATTGTTCGCCAAAGTCCGTGCACAAGAAAATGAGGGTAATTGCACACGTAAAATTGCTAGTGAAGCTAGGTAAACCTAATATTGTTTTGACTATAGGTGTACACACTCCGGTTTACTGTGCGTCCAACACGCACTCGGGTAATCGCGTGCGCCAACAGGCCATTCAGAGTAAGAAATATGCATCACCAGAGTTATCAAGGTCAAGTTTACACACTGCGAGGAACAATCGCAAAGGAACGAGCGGTACCATAGTTGTTAACGTCTAAAACCAATTCCACACGAAGAAGCTATGGAAATTTTCATGAAAAATCTGTTCAAAAACATTACTCTTGAGTAAAGTACGTATCGGGTGCCAAAATCTAAATGGGCATCAACGCCTTACTTGATCACGCGCTGGGCCAAGAGGTTCGTCAGCTGTTGGCCGCGTCTTAGAACCGCGCAGTGCTTGCGGTCGAGCAGCAGCGAGTGCCGAGGTCGCCCTCCGGCACGCCGTGCAGCGGCGATCACGCAAAACAAGTCGTCACCCATACATTTCAAACACACCGCCTCATAATAACCGCACCAAACAATATGAAAGTTAATAAGATGATAGTGAATAAAAACATATAATAACAAGAAATTAAACAGGGGCTGGAATTATGAAACGAAATTAAGAAACTTACTACCTAGTAAATTATTCAAGAATTAATTGCGCAATAAAGAAGTTACCAATGGGTCGGTGGTAAACGCCTCAGAGGGAGAGAAGAGCAGGAAGACGCCATATTGGTTTTATTACACTAGAAACCGACAGGTCGATGCAGTACAGAGGCCACTCCTTTCTCCCTCCGCAGCCCACACTGCCTGTCAGTGATATATTACAATAGCAGTTAAAGTCTGCGCTACATCGTTAATCTAGTTTCAGTACTGACAGATAACACTGGATCAGCCAGTACTTAGTGGAATGAATTTATTTGTGTAGCCATTCCAAATTAGTGGACCTTTTTTATATTATTGTATTTTTTCAGCAATTTTCGTTATTAGGTAATTTATTAAGCTTCATTAACAAAACTGAATCAGAAACACTTTGGGTAGGGAAAGGGGGGAGGGGGGTGGAAATAAACCTAATACAAACGTAATATTTTTAGACTCGTGATGGATGCTTTTTTTTTCTAGTAAGACTTAAAATGTGCATTCACCAGAGATGGATTTGTTTTCCAATTATGTCGATGGAATGTTTTCCAAGAGGGGAGGGCCGTTGCGTCGAAACACGAAGGTATTAATCACAGTGACAAGTACAACGCACCCTCGGCCGGGCATGAGACACCAGCGGGAATAGTTTCCCCCCCCCCCCCCTCCGACCAGGCGCTCCTCAAAGGGCGCTGGGTGCTCCGCCTCTGTCGATGGTCGCTGCTCTGCGCCCTCCGGCGAGGAGGTCTCCACCCTTGTTGCAGGGGGGAGGGGGGGAGGAGGGTTTCTGCAACGCTGTCGCCCTCCCCCTGTCTCCTCGGGGGCTGCGAGATTTAATTAATGTAATGGAGAGGAGCACGTGATTAGCATGGCAACGCGCGAGAGGGTCTGTGCGAGTCGCCGTCGGAGGGTACGGTCGCCTGCAGAACGGGGCACAGACACCACTACCCCCTCCCCCTTCCCACCCGTCCTGTGCTGTGCTGTGCTGTGCTGAGTCCGCGGGATATCGCGCTGGGATGTGCGCGTGTTTACCGAGCAGTTAGCTGCCCCCGGGGCGGGACTGGAGGTCGCGGCTCAGCGTCTGAGGGTCTGAGCGCCTCCGTCCTCGTGGCTCTCCTGCAGCCCTGCTCTTCCAGGTGAGGGATCACTTCGCTCGCCTACTGTACCGGTTCATTGTTGCTGGCCATATCATTAAGTACATGAATGGGTAAACCTTTCACACATTGGAAGTGAAACTTAATATTTGTGCGTGCGTGTGTAGTTCCCACCTGCCATAAAGCTTGAAAATGCGATGTATTGAAAGTACTTAAAAAAAAATAGACGAAGCAGGTATTTTTCTAAATTTTTTATGAAGGGAAATAAAAAAAACAACTCAAAATACCAGACTCACGCTGTGTGCCGAAAGTAATATTGACTTTAGCCTAATGACTTGTGAGTAGAGTTTTACTCGATCATGTGAATTTATAAAAAAAAATGTAATTTTTACATGCACTACTTACATAAAATAGTATCCATTTCAGTTACCTACCACATGGCAGTTGCTTTGCAATATATTGTGTTGAGGTCGGTCCCACATGAACCCAACACTAACTGCAAGCACCATTCTGTGTACCAAGTTTCAACACACACAAAATGAAACTTACGTGCCCGGATTGGGCCTAATCTGCATATTAAAACTAAAACTTAAGGGAATTAACCTAAGACCAAAATCTTTAAAGGGTGGCAGAACATCAACAAGATAAAGTAGGTTTGTTTTTATTTTATTATCTTTCTTTAATTCAAAAATGAATATCAGACGTTACAAAAAATATAATTTCCTATGTACAAATAATATTGATCTCTTCTTTAAAAATCAGGTATAGTTTAATTATTAATATACATCAAAAATTGTATCTTATTGAACAAAATTTAAAGGATATAATAGCAATCACAAATAATTAAAACTAAATCTGCTATGTATGTATCGAAACATCAATAAATATAAATAATTGTTAAGAATAAGGTCAAATCTTTTAATATATAATTTCAGGATGATGTTAAGTTATTTGGAGAGATAACTAATATGGCTGTTTAAGTACCCATAAAAACTAGGTGCATCACATAATGCAAATTCATAGATAAACTCCATCATATCCAAGAAATATACATTAAAGACAACTATCTTTACACAAAAGCAAAAATAAGGCTGAAAAATTAATGGCCGTAATAGAAAAATAAATTCACTGCTATACTTAGCTCTCCAATACCTCCATCATTTTGTGACCTCTCTCTCTCTCTCTCTCTCTCTCTCTCTCTCTCTCTCTCTCGGCATCGTAGATCTCATCTTTATCATAATCTGCTCAAAACTCGAGTATAAATCCCTACAATCCCTTCCCCTTCTCTAATATTTCCCCTCGATCCTTTGGGAATTCGGAACGTCGAAGAAAAAACTAAATCCTTCTAGTATATTCTTCACTATTCTGTAGTAAACTCGGCACAATCGATTTCAAGGCGAGACCTTTGCGTTTATTATTTTTTTTATCTATCGACGTCAGGTTGGTACCCCTAAATTTTTTCTGTGATGTTGACAAGAAGATAGTTCCCGCAACCCTCAACTCAGTCTATGGTTCGGAATGTTTACCATTTATTGCAAAACACGGCAGGATTTTATCTATAACTCGATGACGACACATGTTTTGTTTTTCTCACACCAATTCTCAGGTAAGGTTGATTTTACTTATCATGTACTCAACCGTGTTTTTAGTGTAGAAACATAAAAGCAAAATATCTCAAGTCTCGTGATCTTGCACACGGTCACAATGTCCCTAATTTCCCACCGTGATTAGAAAAGTAATGCATCATTAAAATACAAATGTTTCACAATTAATGCCCAATGCAACCACCAAGGTCTTTAATTTAATAGATGAAGGAATAAAAGGTTAACATAATTTTTTTAGCATGTATTGTATTCATAATTTTTCACATATATATTTACAAAGAAAACATGTCGAGATTGGCATTTGTGGCAGTCTACAAGTGAACACTCGTTCCCGTATGTCATTAATCTTTCATCAGGTTAATTTAGTTGAGTTTCAATTTCTTGAATTTTTTACGGCCTGAGTGTTTGTAAGATAATTAACTTGTTCGTTATTCGAAGATTTTGAGCAGTTATTTTTTTGTATTTGGGTTATAAGTGTTTGCATGGGCGCGTCTACCCCGGTCGATATTGTGCTGCGAGTGCGCTCGCATGCGAGGAGCGACATTACCCTGTAACTACTTCTGGTTTCCGTCTTGAGGCCATGTCTGTGGAAATGACGGTGCGCCTTGTTGCAGCCATCCATAAGGACGGAGGTCTGGTGTTCTGTCACTGTATTCACCACCGAACAGGGAATGTTCCTATAGGTGGTCAGACCAATCAGAAATAATATGCTGAGTCGTGTGTTGCTGATTGTTGTATGTTTTTGTTAAGAGTGATGTACGCTCTTTACTATGTGCTTTTTTCTACTCTTACCTTGACGTTCGGCATGGTCAACTCAAGCTTGGGTAGAATCACACTTAACTCTGTTTTATGCTAAGTTTTATCAGGTGATATTAATTCTGTTCTGTGTATTATCAGCTTTCATAGAATCGTTATGTTTAGGCACCTTAATATCACACACAAACCAATCCTTCAATAGCACGAAACAAATGTCCATAGCAATCACAAATGTACACCACATCGTTTTAGTGAACAACCTTAACATAAATATGTTAACCTGTATTAACAGTAATACTTTCAATCTATGTGTTTCCGAATCAATACTTTAAGTTTGTGGATTATGACGTCAATACATTCCAATGTTTAGATTGAATGAACGTAGGAAATTAGCTAATTAATCATGTAGGTTAGTGTTGATTTGGACTCAAAAGATCTGTAGTTTGATAATACTGTTTATAAAACAATTAAAGTATGTTTGACTATTTAATTTACTTTTTAATCTCAGGGTTTTAATTCATAATCCACGAATATTAACTCTTGGTAGCTCAAAAGCAGAGGATCTTAATCTCAGTACATTACCTCTGGGCTAGGCAGTAAACTATTAAGGATTAATTTCAATATATATTTGCTTGGTTGTCATTATAATTTTAGATCCAAAATCGTTATCACTCGGCTGACTATTTGAAACTCTCCAATTAAAAGCAACTACTTAACTTGGATAATTTCAATAAGATACAAATATTTGCAAGGCTTCATATGATGCACATGTTGAACTTATATAAAAAAACATCACAATGAATATACATATCAAGCACTGGCTTTAAACTTGTAAAAACCTCTCAAGCAACGATCTTACAAACTAAATTATTATAACCAACACTCTCAGGCTCATTTGTCTTTTAAAAAATTCAGTCCTCCACTTAGAAATAGGATCCATGTCCGATTAAGGCCCGAGAATTGGCCAATTCAATATCAAATAATTCTTCACCTAATTGTGCAAGAGCTTCTTTCTTATTCTCCATCTCCTAGTTCACTATTACATAAACTTTTTAAACAATACTAGCCAATTACAAGAGTTGAAATACATTTAAAACATTGTACCAAACAATCTAACAACCAATCAGGTTGATTCTCTTACCTGGAGGTTAAAATGCTTTAAAACCAAAGGTGGTATAAACTTCTCTATCAAATGTACAAATTACTGCAAATTTTTCATATCGATATCAATATAGCTGTTAAAATACAAAGATAGTTTCA
This sequence comes from Bacillus rossius redtenbacheri, assembly GCF_032445375.1. Classification (NCBI taxonomy): domain Eukaryota; kingdom Metazoa; phylum Arthropoda; class Insecta; order Phasmatodea; family Bacillidae; genus Bacillus; species Bacillus rossius. The sequence continues at coordinate 301,737,757 of NC_086330.1, read as the reverse complement.
AAAACATCACACTAAATGAGTATGTGTGTGTGTATATATATACACACATACACACACAAAAAACTATAAAACACAAGTATGTAGTATGGAAACTAATTCCTTTTCTCTATGCTGGGGGAAATAAATGTTAGAAACCAAAGTTTTAGTAAGTATCTGTCCAAAAGTTATAGTACAGTAGATGCAGCAACCTTGACTGTGTGTGTCTGATTCTTGAATGATGAATGTTCATTATTATAGAGAAATAAACAAATTAAATTTATTAATCGTCCCTGAAGATGGCAGCAACAGGGTATGCCGAAACATCGGCCAAAACATCATTCACAACGACGTGGCCCCAACCCAGAAGCCAAGAAGTATTTAGTGACTCTGGTTAGTTAGTTAGTCTCGCCCTATGTACCTACTTGATCCAGTGCACATGAAATAAAATGGTTCCGACTAAATTGTATATCTCTTCAAAACACTCTTCTCTCTCCACCGAATTGTCATCAGCACAATTATGTATAAGAATTTTTAACTTAGTTGAAGGTTTGCTAACGGACATAAGGTATAAATCGAGCAAGGTTTCCAAAACTGTTGTAATTTACGGTGAACCTGTTATACTGGATTCCAGTATACAGGTGAAATCTGGAAAACGGGGGAAAAAAACTTAGCGGATTGTAAAGTTTTAATTAAAACCTGCACAACACAGGGAAAGTGACAGAATGTTAGTTACCAAACTGGATTAGTAATTTTCAATCAATGTCTTTTCCTTTAATGTCTTGAAACTAGTCTGTATTTTTAATTACAAGTTCATGTATTATTTTTAAACTTAAGAGAAATAAAAATTACTTAACTGTGTATTGATTTAATTGTCTGAAGCCCGGTCGAATGTCTTGTAGTCATTTTCCTGGTCACGATCAATAATGTATAGTTTTACAGTTTTGCCAAATAATGTGGTTTTATATTAGAGACTGGCACACAGAAAAAAAATTCTGTACGTTCACAAAAGATTTCTTTGGAAACCAGTTGCTAAGAAATAGTTTTTAATACTACAAGAAATATGTTGAAACTTTGTAGAACACATGTTTATGGTTATTTTTGCGTATATTAAATACGTTTTTCGAGATGATACTGAATATCTATTGGGGAATAATTTTACATTTTAATTGTGTTTCATTCAACCAATTTTTTTTAACCATGGAGAAGATAATCGAATATTCATTAATTGAACATTGTGTTGTTTTATTATTTTTATTAATGTGCGCAGTTAATACTGGAAACCTATTCAGGAATCGGTTTACAATTAATTTTAACTAATGTAGGTATTGGGACAACACAAACCCAGTATTACTGCGAACACTATTTTGTAGTGATACAGTTGTTTTCATGTAAATGTACAAGTTTACAGATATATATTATTTGACATGCATATTTGTTCCATTTACAAAAAAAAATACGGTGTATATGAAAACTGTCGCGAATCTTTACCGGGCTCCGCTGGCCTGGGAAATGGGCATTTGCCCTCTCTCTCGACGGCCTCGTAAATATGTGTACTTATGTATGTGTACATAATCTTGCAAGATCGATTGACGAGGACAGAGGAAACTCGGGAGTACTTCGGCTGGGGCGTCGCCGTGTATATCGACACTTTCTCGTTCGCCGTGCCAACTCTCGGCTCTCGGACCAAGCTCGCGCTGACTGAGGGACTCTGGTCGTCTTCGCGGAAACTTTTACAGCGCTAAGCCTCTCTCCAATCCGATGTAATTGCCCCGTGATGATACGGGCGCCGAGGCCCCGTTCTCGGGCCGTCGCGCGCGACTCTGCAGAACTATCTGCATATTCATGGCATGTAAATCGTGGCGCGGGCGGTGCCGTGGGGGGAGGGGGGAGAACCTGCCGTCCGGGTGTCGGCGGCCGTGCGCGCGGGACACGCAGAGGCTGGCTGTCCGCCCGCGAGGCGGGTCTGCGCGGCTGTCGGCGGGCCTTGCCAGGGACGTGGCCAGGGGTCCACCCCCACCCCTACCAACCACCCCTTTCCAGGAAGACAGAGAGATATTCTTTGAGAAGGATTGTTGTAATCCTCAGTGGGCTACAACAATGTGAATCCTCCCCAATATAGCCTGGCATGCCTCGTATACAGAAGCGGCAGGAATGGTGTTTTCTAGTACGTATAGTCTATGTATAATTCTGGGTCGCAAATTTGACATGTTTGATTCGTTTATTTAATAAAATTAATATATGTTTTTATGACTTTTTTAACTAAACAATTTAAATCGGCTTAACAAAAAGTTTAAATATTTAATAAAACCCAAAGTATAAAAGTTTAGTGTTCTTATATCATACAAACAACTTACTTAGTTTTCTAAAAGTCTACTAGATATTCCCCGAGTGTCAAATGTGGCAATAAATTATATTTTAATTTTAATTGTAAAAAAATTTACACATCAAAATATTAATGGTTACACTGGATCTCACAAGATCCTGACCATGAGGGCTTCAGAAGAAACCAAGCGATTCGAAAACTGCTCCTGCTACCAGAGTGAGGCTTGCTTACAAAAAGTTTTTTAAGAATATGTTGAGGTCGGGTGAGTAGTTCTGTTTCCGTATTTAGTTTTTAAACTGTATTTCCAGAAGAGCGAACATGGTTCAAGTGTATTTTCAGAATATATAACACCCGTAAGTATTCTTGATTGAAAACACTTTTATCCAAATTTCTCCACCATATAAAATATGATTACTTCTCAAATTTCACAGTTACCCTATGCACGACGATAAGACTGCGTGCTAGTTCGGAGCCTCGCGCTTAGAGGCGATACCGCGCTAGAAGCACCAGCGGGCGTCGCACTTATTAACCCGACTCACTACTCACAAACACACATAATCCCCTGACTGGGCGGGCTCCTTGCCAGAGAAACCTTTGGCAGGAGCAGGTTGAACATAAAATTGTATGAAGTTAAGCTACCGCGAAATGAAACAGAGGTGTGTGTTTGTGAATGCATGTATGTGTGTGTATATATGTGTGTATACACTACAATGAGCCTTATCTCTTCTAGTCGATCATAATACTTTATTGTTTTTTTAATCCTTTGTAAATTGGTTTATAGCTCTTAATGCCAGTCGATTAACTCGTGATCTAATGTTACGTTACCACCGTATGTACCACGAGTTTTGAAACATTCTGTATGCATTATTAAAAGTTGTAGCTCTAGCGCAATAAATTAGTCGAACAGTTTTCGGAATTTGAATTAAATTTTTTCTTGAGTAAGTCTTTAGCGACCTCGGTCAAGAAATACTTCCGCATGTCTTAGTTTTTTGCCGCAATCATAAAGGGTTTTCGGGGCTCACGTCGTTGTCTTTTTTCTCGCCTTCCCTGGAATGGAGACAATGTGAGTTTTTACTGGGATGGAAAGGTACGTGCAACTGAAGTAGTATGTAAATGGGCATACTAGATCAGGCTTCAGGCTGTGGAGCCGAGAGCCGGCTCCGCCATCTTGGATTTGTGACGTCACGGCAGCAAAAATTCCTCAAAATTCCTCAAAATTGACTCAAAATGACTCAAAATTTCCCGTTTTAAGAAAAAATTTCCCGTTTTCGAGGGAAAAATTCCCGTTTCGAGGGAAAATTTCCCGTTTTATTCCTTAAAAATCCCAACGGCTAGAAATGTCCTGATAGAGGCTTAAGCATCCTTAACTCAAGCCTCAGTTAAGCCTCTATCAGGATGTGACCTTGACCTTTGACCTTGACCCCGACGGCCATCTTGGATCCGCCATCTTGGATGACGTCATTTCGTTTTCTAGAAAATTCCGGCATTGTGTTATCCGACATTTTGAATTATGACGTCACCGTTGCAATTTTCGTTACGGCCGCCATCTTTAAATTTACTATCCGATTTTAATGAAAAAAATTAAAAAATTATAAAAACAATTTAAATAATATAAATTTAATAAAATATTTATAAAAATAAACATTAACGACACGGAGCTCGGAGTCCTCGGTTCGAACCCGACAGAGGCAAAAAAATTAAAAAATGACGACCGATCCTTCCCCCGCGGTGGACGCAGGCATACTGACTCCCTCCACTTTTTTTTCAAAGCATATATATATCGTCAGGTAGTATGACGTCATGTCTGCCATCTTGTCCTCGTCTGCTGGAAGCCATCATCAGTGTATCGTCGGCGAGAGTGCGCTGACACCATGTTAGTTTAATTCTTATCCGGTAGAGTGCAGTAATCATTTATTATTGCTGTGACACCCGACATCTTGTCATTTGGCCGCCATCTTGAAAATCCATAATTATTTAGCTAGAAATTCGGGAAAAATTCCAAAATTCATTAAATAAATTTGTAATCTATATACTGATCGATAAGGTCGACTAAGGTCCTTGGTACGATCTAGGACGATGCAAAAAAATTAAATATAACATCAATTTAACATAATAGTAACAGGTTCGAGGAATTAAACACCACAAGTTCTTTTAGAAACATAATATTTATTACATAATTTCTATTCTACTACATGATCATTTGCGAAAGCCAGCAATCTTATAATCATTTAGTTCCGCAGCGGTGTGAAATGACTAATTCTTAGCTCCAATCGGTTTATACTAGACAGAGTCCAGCCAGAACCTTTACAGACATAGTCCACCTCTTTTTGACAGAGTTTCTGGATACAGTTTTTAACAGTTTGCTTCACATCGTTAGAACTGTAAATTACTGCAGCCGATGTCTTGAATGCACACTTCTTCACTTTGTCATCGAACGGATATGGCTTTCCATATATACAGTCCAACCACAAGTTATATTTCAAAGGTCCGTTTGTTGCTACATCATCAGTAAGCTGATAGATTATGTCCTCTCTGATATCATCAAGAAAATTACAAATGTCCTTCGACTCACCTAACGTATTTAAATAATAGTAGTCTTTCAATGTTCCACGAAATGCAGACTGCACCAAGTAGAAGCCATTATCGTTCACTTGTAATGCTCCGAACACAGTCTTAGGTTTAGTTCCATGTTCAGACGTCATACCAATCGGTTGCTGCACATCGGTTTTTTTGGTTGTACGCTTTCATGTCTCCAATCTAAAGCGAGGAGTCGAAATTTCCGCAGGTAGTTCAGCAGTAGGAGCACAGACTCCACCTTTACATTTTTTCGCATGATGTCGCAAACTGTCAATTCGAGTAAACCATTTAAGGCACTCATCACATCGAAACTTCATGCGAGAAGGATTCTTCGTGCATTTGCTCCGCTCATGTCTTCGTGCATCATGGTAAAATGCGAACGACGTATCACAGTAGCTGCAAGGATACCGTGGTGATGAAGACGATCCTTTCAGACCCGATCCAGATACTGACGTTGCCGCAGTTGCACCATCTCCAGGCATACTTTTATGAACATCAATGCATCGTTGTTGCGCCGAAACCTTTACTTTCTGCCGAACAGCAGGACCTTTGCATGCCTTCATGTGCGTTTTCATATTATCTTTTCTGGCAAACTGCTTATGACATTTCTCACAAACAAACATTTTACGATATAGGTTCTTGGCACATTCGCTCCTCTCGTGTCGCCGAGCATTGCTGTTGTTTGAGAAAATCTTGTCGCAGTAACAGCACCGATGTTCGCTAGTTGTCAAATCAGCATCCATTGAAGTCTCCATTGATGGCGAACCAGCGTTCGCCGAGTTACCCTGTGCAGACAGCACTAGCAGCATTAAAGTCTCTTCTGCTGGCGGTACCACGTCTGTTGAAGTCTCCTCCAGTGTTGACATCGACGTTGCCAACGGGATCTGCTCCACCATCGTCGACGCTGACGTCATGGTTCCCGCAGTCGATGGTACAACCTCCATCGAGTTCGTCGTTAAAGTCGGTAAAGATGCCATCGAGTTCGCAAGAACAGGTAATTACGTGATTAATGCACCAGAAGAAACAAACTAGGTGATCCTTACACCGACGACGTCAGTAACAAACTAAGCATCCTGTTGTCTAGAGCTCGCTTATATATACATGCACCGTATGGAACAATACGCTAGTCAAATCAAGAACCATTTACAATAATACTAGAGTCAAAACAACATTAAAAATAGAAGGACCATCAACGAAAAGGCAGCACATTTGGAAGCACCGACAACGAAAAGGCAGCACATTTGGAAGCACCGACAACGAAAAGGCAGCACATTTGGAAGCACCGACAACGAAAAGGCAGCACATTTGGAAGCACCGACAACGAAATGGCAGCACATTTGGAAGCACCGACTACGAAAAGGCAGCACATTTGGAAGCACCGTCATCGAAAAGGCAGCACATTTGGAAGCATTGTCAACGTAAAGGCAGCACATTTGGAAGCACCCACAACGTAAAGGCAGCACATTTGGAAGCACCGACAACGAAAAGGCAGCACATTTGGAAGCACCGACAACGAAAAGGCAGCACATTTGGAAGCACCGACAACGAAAAGGCAGCACATTTGGAAGCACCGACAACGAAAAGGCAGCACATTTGGAAGCACCGACAACGAAAAGGCAGCACATTTGGAAGCACCGACAACGAAAAGGCAGCACATTTGGAAGCACCGACTACGAAAAGGCAGCACATTTGGAAGCACCGTCATCGAAAAGGCAGCACATTTGGAAGCACCGACAACGAAAAGGCAGCACATTTGGAAGCACCGACAACGTAAAGGCAGCACATTTGGAAGCACCGACAACGAAAAGGCAGCACATTTGGAAGCACCGACAACGAAAAGGCAGCACATTTGGAAGCACCGACAGCGAAAAGGCAGCACATTTGGAAGCACCGACAACGAAAAGGCAGCACATTTGGAAGCACCGCCAACTAAAAGGCAGCACATTTTGGATGCATCATCGAATAAGGAAGCACATTTGGAAGCTCCATCAACTAAAAAAGGCAAAAAGGGAGCACAAGTTACGAGATCTAAGTCTTAGTAAGAAATCATAATACAAGAAATAAAAACATTACATTCTTATAATTTAAATTATTTATTTTATTGCTTTACATTATACAAATGCAAGTAAAACAAGTCAATATTGTATGTAGCCAGCATTCCTCAGTTCCTTGAGTATGAAGGATATTTCTTTGATGCACGAATAGTTTCCTGCACAAAGCGAACCATGTAGAAGTCTTAGCCGGTCAACCAATATGTTTGGATCTTTCCATGATGTGTAATCATTCTCTTCTACCACCATCTTCCTTGCACCTTTATAATAAATATTATGATCTCTGGTGTCTTCCGTTTTACCACCAACCTCAGGGTTACTTTCATGTTGGAGACGGTGATCATCACAAGCTTGATCAGATTTATTTAATATATCACGTCGTTTCCATCGTTTCGGTCTCAGGACACCGCCACATTCTTCGATCTTGGCAGCTTTAGGTGCTTCATCATAGTCTATGTCTTTGTCAACAGCCTCAGAGTCACTGTAACAATCACCGTAGAAGGAATCGTTTTCACCCAATTTACCGTAATAATTCGATGTTGATGATGTTAAAGTGTCTTCATCGTCTTCATGCTTCCTTTTTAGGAGTCCATCATTTTTACAAAGTAGGAAAGATCTACTTGAATTCGGCTGGAATATATTCTCACTTTTCACGTTAAGGATTCTTCCACTGTCTTCATTCTTCCGTAAATCATCAACCTTCTTCAATTTAAGTTCTTTGTCGAGATCGGAAGAGCCAAGAAAATTATTGTCGTAATGCAGATCACTCTTCCTTAGGCTAGTAGATTCATCGTTGTCCTCTAGCTTGTACGCAGGCTTGGCGCTACAAGTTCTGCCATGTCTTTTTAGGCTCTCTCTCCGCGTAAACGACTTGCTACATCGAACACAACTTATCATATTGCGCAGTGGATTTTTAACACAGTCATTCTTCTCGTGTTGTCTTTTATTCTTTCTCAAGATAAACTCTTTACTGCAAAACTTACACCTATGTTCTTTCGATACAGCGTCAGATCCCAAATCGGAATTCATATTAGTTACTGAGACTAATGCCAGATACGAATTGAGTGTTTTAAATTAGATTCAATACTTAAATAGAATTTTTTTCATATTTCATCAGCGAGAATTAATATATCTCATGCAAAAGTACTTTATGCATGTAGTTCTGCTTTTCAACAACAGATGTCGCCACATGTTGCTTGCAGGTAAATAATATTTAGTTATTTTATGCGGGATGCGGGATGCTCACTATCGATCGCAAAAGAAGGATGGCTTCGTTAGACTCCAAGGAAAAGGAAGTTCGTCTTGCATGTTGGTGCTCCACAGATGTCTCATGGCGTAATATTAATTTGACTGAGTAATGATATTTGTTAATTCCACCTGATAAAAATATTGCAAGTTTTGATTTAGTAGCAGAAATTAACGAATTAAATGTAACTCCAAATAAAATGACATGTCTCATTAGAACAAAAAAAAAATCCATGCAGAGAGCGGTTTCTCAGAATAGTCAGAAACACTTGAAGTAACCACAGGAATGATTGCAAGAACACGGAGAAAACCATCATAATATTGACCAGATTAATCGGAAGCACACAGAGAAAACCACTACATGTTTTCTTTGATATCATAAAATTACAAGAAAAAATATTTAAAATTAAAATAAATTAATAAAAAATTAAAAAAAATTAAAAAATGCATAAACAGTTTCTGCTAGCTTGTAAACTTATCATTGTTGAGCAAAGATAGAGTTCTTGTACAAGCCATAAATTTATGCATTTTTTAATTTTTTTTAATTTTTTATTAATTTATTTTTATTTTTAAATATTATGGTGGTTTCCTCAGTGTGCTCCTGATTATTCTTGACAATATTTTGATGGTTTTTCCCGTGTTCTTGCAATCATTCCTGTGGTTACTTCAAGTGTTTCTGACTATTCTGAGAAACCGCTCTCTGCATGGATTTTTTTTTTTTGTTCTAATGAGACATGTCATTTTATTTGGAGTTACATTTAATTCGATAATTTCTGCTACTAAATCAAAACTTGCAATATTTTTATCAGGTGGAATTAACAAATATCATTACTCAGTCAAATTAATATTACGCCATGAGACATCTGTGGAGCACCAACATGCAAGACGAACTTCCTTTTCCTTGGAGTCTAACGAAGCCATCCTTCTTTTGCGATCGATAGTGAGCATCCCGCATCCCGCATAAAATAACTAAATATTATTTACCTGCAAGCAACATGTGGCGACATCTGTTGTTGAAAAGCAGAACTACATGCATAAAGTACTTTTGCATGAGATATATTAATTCTCGCTGATGAAATATGAAAAAAATTCTATTTAAGTATTGAATCTAATTTAAAACACTCAATTGGTATCTGGCATTAGTCTCAGTAACTAATATGAATTCCGATTTGGGATCTGACGCTGTATCGAAAGAACATAGGTGTAAGTTTTGCAGTAAAGAGTTTATCTTGAGAAAGAATAAAAGACAACACGAGAAGAATGACTGTGTTAAAAATCCACTGCGCAATATGATAAGTTGTGTTCGATGTAGCAAGTCGTTTACGCGGAGAGAGAGCCTAAAAAGACATGGCAGAACTTGTAGCGCCAAGCCTGCGTACAAGCTAGAGGACAACGATGAATCTACTAGCCTAAGGAAGAGTGATCTGCATTACGACAATAATTTTCTTGGCTCTTCCGATCTCGACAAAGAACTTAAATTGAAGAAGGTTGATGATTTACGGAAGAATGAAGACAGTGGAAGAATCCTTAACGTGAAAAGTGAGAATATATTCCAGCCGAATTCAAGTAGATCTTTCCTACTTTGTAAAAATGATGGACTCCTAAAAAGGAAGCATGAAGACGATGAAGACACTTCAACATCATCAACATCGAATTATTACGGTAAATTGGGTGAAAACGATTCCTTCTACGGTGATTGTTACAGTGACTCTGAGGCTGTTGACAAAGACATAGACTATGATGAAGCACCTAAAGCTGCCAAGATCGAAGAATGTGGCGGTGTCCTGAGACCGAAACGATGGAAACGACGTGATATATTAAATAAATCTGATCAAGCTTGTGATGATCACCGTCTCCAACATGAAAGTAACCCTGAGGTTGGTGGTAAAACGGAAGACACCAGAGATCATAATATTTATTATAAAGGTGCAAGGAAGATGGTGGTAGAAGAGAATGATTACACATCATGGAAAGATCCAAACATATTGGTTGACCGGCTAAGACTTCTACATGGTTCGCTTTGTGCAGGAAACTATTCGTGCATCAAAGAAATATCCTTCATACTCAAGGAACTGAGGAATGCTGGCTACATACAATATTGACTTGTTTTACTTGCATTTGTATAATGTAAAGCAATAAAATAAATAATTTAAATTATAAGAATGTAATGTTTTTATTTCTTGTATTATGATTTCTTACTAAGACTTAGATCTCGTAACTTGTGCTCCCTTTTTGCCTTTTTTAGTTGATGGAGCTTCCAAATGTGCTTCCTTATTCGATGATGCATCCAAAATGTGCTGCCTTTTAGTTGGCGGTGCTTCCAAATGTGCTGCCTTTTCGTTGTCGGTGCTTCCAAATGTGCTGCCTTTTCGCTGTCGGTGCTTCCAAATGTGCTGCCTTTTCGTTGTCGGTGCTTCCAAATGTGCTGCCTTTTCGTTGTCGGTGCTTCCAAATGTGCTGCCTTTACGTTGTCGGTGCTTCCAAATGTGCTGCCTTTTCGTTGTCGGTGCTTCCAAATGTGCTGCCTTTTCGATGACGGTGCTTCCAAATGTGCTGCCTTTTCGTAGTCGGTGCTTCCAAATGTGCTGCCTTTTCGTTGTCGGTGCTTCCAAATGTGCTGCCTTTTCGTTGTCGGTGCTTCCAAATGTGCTGCCTTTTCGTTGTCGGTGCTTCCAAATGTGCTGCCTTTTCGTTGTCGGTGCTTCCAAATGTGCTGCCTTTACGTTGTGGGTGCTTCCAAATGTGCTGCCTTTACGTTGACAATGCTTCCAAATGTGCTGCCTTTTCGATGACGGTGCTTCCAAATGTGCTGCCTTTTCGTAGTCGGTGCTTCCAAATGTGCTGCCATTTCGTTGTCGGTGCTTCCAAATGTGCTGCCTTTTCGTTGTCGGTGCTTCCAAATGTGCTGCCTTTTCGTTGTCGGTGCTTCCAAATGTGCTGCCTTTTCGTTGTCGGTGCTTCCAAATGTGCTGCCTTTTCGTTGATGGTCCTTCTATTTTTAATGTTGTTTTGACTCTAGTATTATTGTAAATGGTTCTTGATTTGACTAGCGTATTGTTCCATACGGTGCATGTATATATAAGCGAGCTCTAGACAACAGGATGCTTAGTTTGTTACTGACGTCGTCGGTGTAAGGATCACCTAGTTTGTTTCTTCTGGTGCATTAATCACGTAATTACCTGTTCTTGCGAACTCGATGGCATCTTTACCGACTTTAACGACGAACTCGATGGAGGTTGTACCATCGACTGCGGGAACCATGACGTCAGCGTCGACGATGGTGGAGCAGATCCCGTTGGCAACGTCGATGTCAACACTGGAGGAGACTTCAACAGACGTGGTACCGCCAGCAGAAGAGACTTTAATGCTGCTAGTGCTGTCTGCACAGGGTAACTCGGCGAACGCTGGTTCGCCATCAATGGAGACTTCAATGGATGCTGATTTGACAACTAGCGAACATCGGTGCTGTTACTGCGACAAGATTTTCTCAAACAACAGCAATGCTCGGCGACACGAGAGGAGCGAATGTGCCAAGAACCTATATCGTAAAATGTTTGTTTGTGAGAAATGTCATAAGCAGTTTGCCAGAAAAGATAATATGAAAACGCACATGAAGGCATGCAAAGGTCCTGCTGTTCGGCAGAAAGTAAAGGTTTCGGCGCAACAACGATGCATTGATGTTCATAAAAGTATGCCTGGAGATGGTGCAACTGCGGCAACGTCAGTATCTGGATCGGGTCTGAAAGGATCGTCTTCATCACCACGGTATCCTTGCAGCTACTGTGATACGTCGTTCGCATTTTACCATGATGCACGAAGACATGAGCGGAGCAAATGCACGAAGAATCCTTCTCGCATGAAGTTTCGATGTGATGAGTGCCTTAAATGGTTTACTCGAATTGACAGTTTGCGACATCATGCGAAAAAATGTAAAGGTGGAGTCTGTGCTCCTACTGCTGAACTACCTGCGGAAATTTCGACTCCTCGCTTTAGATTGGAGACATGAAAGCGTACAACCAAAAAAACCGATGTGCAGCAACCGATTGGTATGACGTCTGAACATGGAACTAAACCTAAGACTGTGTTCGGAGCATTACAAGTGAACGATAATGGCTTCTACTTGGTGCAGTCTGCATTTCGTGGAACATTGAAAGACTACTATTATTTAAATACGTTAGGTGAGTCGAAGGACATTTGTAATTTTCTTGATGATATCAGAGAGGACATAATCTATCAGCTTACTGATGATGTAGCAACAAACGGACCTTTGAAATATAACTTGTGGTTGGACTGTATATATGGAAAGCCATATCCGTTCGATGACAAAGTGAAGAAGTGTGCATTCAAGACATCGGCTGCAGTAATTTACAGTTCTAACGATGTGAAGCAAACTGTTAAAAACTGTATCCAGAAACTCTGTCAAAAAGAGGTGGACTATGTCTGTAAAGGTTCTGGCTGGACTCTGTCTAGTATAAACCGATTGGAGCTAAGAATTAGTCATTTCACACCGCTGCGGAACTAAATGATTATAAGATTGCTGGCTTTCGCAAATGATCATGTAGTAGAATAGAAATTATGTAATAAATATTATGTTTCTAAAAGAACTTGTGGTGTTTAATTCCTCGAACCTGTTACTATTATGTTAAATTGATGTTATATTTAATTTTTTTGCATCGTCCTAGATCGTACCAAGGACCTTAGTCGACCTTATCGATCAGTATATAGATTACAAATTTATTTAATGAATTTTGGAATTTTTCCCGAATTTCTAGCTAAATAATTATGGATTTTCAAGATGGCGGCCAAATGACAAGATGTCGGGTGTCACAGCAATAATAAATGATTACTGCACTCTACCGGATAAGAATTAAACTAACATGGTGTCAGCGCACTCTCGCCGACGATACACTGATGATGGCTTCCAGCAGACGAGGACAAGATGGCAGACATGACGTCATACTACCTGACGATATATATATGCTTTGAAAAAAAAGTGGAGGGAGTCAGTATGCCTGCGTCCACCGCGGGGGAAGGATCGGTCGTCATTTTTTAATTTTTTTGCCTCTGTCGGGTTCGAACCGAGGACTCCGAGCTCCGTGTCGTTAATGTTTATTTTTATAAATATTTTATTAAATTTATATTATTTAAATTGTTTTTATAATTTTTTAATTTTTTTCATTAAAATCGGATAGTAAATTTAAAGATGGCGGCCGTAACGAAAATTGCAACGGTGACGTCATAATTCAAAATGTCGGATAACACAATGCCGGAATTTTCTAGAAAACGAAATGACGTCATCCAAGATGGCGGATCCAAGATGGCCGTCGGGGTCAAGGTCAAAGGTCAAGGTCACATCCTGATAGAGGCTTAACTGAGGCTTGAGTTGAGGATGCTTAAGCCTCTATCAGGACATTTCTAGCCGTTGGGATTTTTAAGGAATAAAACGGGAAATTTTCCCTCAAAACGGGAATTTTTCCCTCGAAAACGGGAAATTTTTTCTTAAAACGGGAAATTTTGAGTCATTTTGAGTCAATTTTGAGGAATTTTGAGGAATTTTTGCCGCCGTGACGTCACAAATCCAAGATGGCGGAGCCGGCTCTCGGCTCCACAGCCTGAAGCCTGATCTAGTATGCCCATTTACATACTACTAACTGAATAGCCAGTTTCGCTTCCACCGATCTCAGGCCCATTTGAAACACACGGTGCCCATTCTTCAACCACTCATACCTACTGCAGATAATATGGGACTGGTGCCGTCAGATAATCAGTGATCTTCCTTCCTTGCAGGAATCAAACCGACATTTGCAAGGGCGGATCTATTATATTATTATATTTGTGGTTATAAAATGTCCTATTATCTATATAACTGCAGTAAAGTAATACCTACTTCTGTACGTTTGGGAAACGGTGATAAGGAATTAGGAGAAAATCTGGTAATCTTCAGGGTTTAGGAGACTTGATGGGGGATTGGATCCACAGTGGGCATTCGAACCGTCAACCCGGAACTATGAAAGCTAGTGTCGCGGCCTGGTGGCGACCCGCAGCCGCTGGCCGGCGAGGCGGGCTGAGTTACGAGCGGGGCGAGAGGGTTCCTGTGTACGGAGGCCTGCAGGCACGCGCGACACCAGTATCCACTCCGCCCTCCCTTCAAGGCGCGTTTTAATCATACACGCCACCTCCGCCTCTCTATCCCTTCTCTCCCTTCTCTCTTTCATCTCCCTCCACCCCTCACCCCTCCGGGACAATCTGTTTCATTAGCCCTGTCACCGCTGCGAGCAGCCAATTACCGTCCACTTGTTTTCCTTTTTTATATATATCCTTCCGCCTGCCCTCCGCCGGCAGGTTTCGGCGCGAGACACTTAATTGGCGCTCCGATTGTTTATTGTGCCTGCTTCGACCATTTCTCGCTCTCTCCTCGTCCCCCCCTCCCCTCACCCGTCGGCTGTGCCCTCCTCGTGGCGACGCGCGGTGTCGAGTTGCTCGCACACCGTGCCATCACTACTGACCTAGGACTAGTTCTGAGGACTTGCCACTATTTCAGTTAAAGCGGGAAAATAATCTGACCCCTCATTATGTTGCAGTAAGGCATCTTCCTGGTAATTAGCGGGCACCGCATGAGAGAAGCCATCGCCCTATTTGGCCGGGCGATTGCTACGTCCCCGGACTTTTCAGGAGACACTCGACTGGGAGACATCATGAAGCAACAGATAAAACCCCAAGAAACTATACATTTATTCACTGAATTGCAGGAGATTGATGTACCGCCCATCCCCTCCTTTTCCAACCTGAGCATCTCGTACTTTAACTATTCACTGAAAAACAGTAATTCAACTAAAAATTGTAGATAAGATTTTCAACTAACGTAATGTTGAGCTGATTTTCTAAAAAGTTCATTTGCAATAAACTAACTAAATAGTTCAAAACAATAATAAATTATATATTTAATCGCGGACTTTGATTTACAAGTTCAATAAAACTTACTTTTCTCATACTTACGTAAACATTCCTCAAGGAAAATACTTTATTCGTACATAATATAATATTTCAGTTCTTATAATATACTTCGTAGATCAAACCAATATAAGGACCGCCAGTAAAAAACAAATCTTTTATATTTACTCTTAACACATCCACATGAAACCTAACTATATAACTGTCCAATGAACACAGTTTATCGCAAGATAGCGTGCTACCAAAAACTAAAGGCACTGTGTCACCATCTTGACCTCTACACTCAGGCCAATGTCGACATTTTCACTTGTCCGAAACAATTCCACCTACACCTGGTTTTGCGATGCCTGAGTCCCCTCCCAAGTGTGATGTGTGAGCGTATATACTCCATTCAAATATTTCATACTATCAGAGTTCATTATCATAATAAAAGTAGTTAATGGGGATTTATCATGAAGAAATAAATTAAATCGCGATCCCATTATCTCGTACAACATTCCAGAATTTACTAGCATTTTTTTACAAACTTGCATAGATCATGATTGTTTTCGGTTAAACAAATCGTATTCAAACTATTTAAAAACATGAAATGTTAAAAAAGGCACATCCACAAGTGCGCTTCTAAAATACTTTAAATCTCACTATATAATAGACTCAAAATATATTTATCATACTTAATGAGCACAAATTTTTAAAAGTATTGGTGTCTCGATATATTAATAATTAAAAAAACTACTATTAATCTAAAATTAAATGTATAATGTTTTTATTAAATAACTTTAATATACGTCAGTGCGAATTTGAGTCTCAAAAGTATATAGACCTATACACATTTTCCTCGTGGCATTAGTACTCTACCTACTCGCTTACCCACTTAATTTACCATACACGTTAAATAAATTAAACACGTAGCAGTTCCAAAATAAATTATTACTTTTCCTTTACGCGTAATCTATCGTTAACAACAACAGTAAGTAGCCTTGCTGTTAAAAGTCTGATACCGCATACACAATTAGATTGACCACAGTCCCTGAACGTCACTGCATAGCTATGCCAAAATCATGAATTGCTATAAAGTTTATTATAAGTTGCAATTGAAGCAATATAATATTGGCCCTGAGAGCAATATTTCTGAATAATTTACCACCCAAGCTTACTACCAGTTTATTACGGGTTTACGACCGTTAGTCCTCACAACCCTCTAGCTGGTCTTCGTAAGTACATATACTTTGCCAACCCCAGCTAAAGCGTTTCATTACACACGTGGATCACCTCACTTCAATGATCGGCTGCAGTCCATCGCTCTGCGTCCATTTGCATGCTCAAAGTTGCACGTGGCTGGTCATCCCGTTGTGATCGCTGTTCGGCCCATCTGGCACTCGGGGCTCTGCACCGCCCACCGCAGCTCACTTGTTCCTCCCTCGGTCTTCGGGGCTGCTCGGGGCCCGTACCGAAAATATCCGAAGTCAAAACGTTTCCAAGCAGGCGGCAAGCGCATTAGGAAAACTTTTCACAGTTAAAAGTAAATTATTACTCCCTTAAAAAATGAAATGCTCACAATAAAACACTATTAACTTTCATTCAACTTAAAACACATTATATAAAACTTAAAAAAACGTAACCGTTTTATTTAAATTAAAACCAAAAAAATATTTGTTTTGATTAATCATACAACCAACTTAGGAGTAAAGTTGACATCGAACTGGTAACAACTGTGAAATATTTTTAAGTTAATAAAAAAAATAAAAACCCACCTCCATTACAGTCCGAGTCGCCTGGCGCGCGTCTCTCTTCGGCAAAAACCTATTACATCGTATCTGGGTGGATTTTATATCACGTAACTGCTGTTAGCTACCATTGCGCACTAGTTACTCTATATCTTGCAGTCCGACTAATCATATATTTCATACCAGCGCAAAGATCCTTTCTATAAACACGACTCGCTTCGGGCGTAGAGCGAGAAAGTGTAAATAACTGAAGCAAAAACATAAATAGCCACACAAGTGGGTCCAAAACGTTACTGAACAATCTGCACTAACTAATACAGGTTGTTCGGAAATTGCTGGGCACATATTTAACGTGTGGCAGGGAACCCACAACTATATATATATATATATATATATATATATATATATATAGTTGTGGGGTATATATATATACATATATATATATAGGAACTAATGTTCGGAAACGCAACTCTGCAAAGTTACAGGCGCGAAAACAGCGCGCAAGTTTGAATTTCGAGCGCAATAGAAGCCACTTCATTGGCTAAGAGGACGCACGATAACTGCGCTGAAGCGTTCAAATGCTTCGCGGGAAGCAGGGCTGTGAGTGAAGCGAAGACGTGTGAAGCCATCCATACGCACTAGCAAACAGTAGTCTGGTGTACAGCACGGTGCAGCGTGGTTAGATGTGTGGCTTTGGGCGCTTAGTGTTGACGGCCGAATTAACATTCGCAGAGATGGCCGATATGCACGCGCTGTGCGGGAAGGCTGGAGGAATTGCAGCAGGAGCCGTGTGCATTTACCAAAGGTGCTTTCACAACAGACGCTTGTTTCCGGGCTAAAGTTCCCTGATTGATATGTCGTCAATTTATGTGACCTGGAAAAAAAACTCAATTAATCATGAGACATAGACCATACACACAATCTTTTCTGAAAAACCTTTTCTTTTCGCAGAAATCCCATGTCATTAGCAATAATCCTGCATGTAATAATAAGGCTTAAGGCTATCACGTTATGTTTTAAATATGCCACAAAAACTGTGTTTTTTTTCTGTTGTCAAGTTACCAGTTAACTTACCCTATGCAACAAACGCTGAGCATACAATGATTTTAGTTCTTGTGTCAATATCGGTAGACGTGATGCAAACATGGTGTAAGGATTGTCAGGAATTGGCATCCTGTTACGTAGTTGAAGTCAACTTGTAACATCACCGCCGCCCCACTGCAACATTGCGGGTATGTTGCTTGGCTACGAAGTTAAACACTGTCGCCCTAAAACTGTTCCTACAGTGCAAACATCATACTATAACTGAATCGGCACATGTTAAAAGGGCCTCAGTCACAAAAAATGGCAATTTGAGTTAAGAATGAAACGACATGTTATAGGATAACTTCAACTATCTATGCTAAAAGGGATTGCGTCACACGCGCGGGTTAGCTAATATTAGCTAGGGAAATTCTTAACGTACGCTTAAAGGGTTGCTTAGAGACAGATTTATTCGTTTTTCTCAAAACTAGGTTGCTTGGACTGAGGTCCTTTTAGCATTTGCCGATTCAACAAATGTTTAGGGTTTTTTGAATGATTCATGCAATGGAAAATATTATTTAATAAATTTTATTGGACATACTTTATTACATTTGTGCACTATTTGTCATGGAACTTATTTAAGAATGCAAAATATAAAATAGAAACGAAAACATAAATTCACAGAGAACAAGTCTAAATTAGTTTTGTCACAGGAAACCTACTGCGTTCGTAGGGGCTGTCGTCGTTGTGTTGTCCATACATAATACCTGATTATTTTCATAGTTGTGTTTGTATGAATGCTGCATTGCCCAGGTTTGTAGTCCGTCTGCATTTACTGTTCTTGTTGAAATTGTCTCGTCATTGTTAGCTCACTGTGTTCGTCTGTGTTGTTGTCATTGTGTTGTCCATAGTACCTACCTGTTTAGTTTCATCGGTGGGTCCATCTGTTCGATATTAGCTGATTTAGGCTTCTTCTCTGTGAATTTATGTGTTAATTTTTATTTATTAATTTTCATTCTTGAATTATGTCCATTACAAACAGTGAAAAACTGTAATGGCGTGTGTACAAATAAATTGTATTAAAACAATGCTCAGGGTCCCACAAACAGGCGCAGCTAGACGAAAAGCGGCTCCAAGCAGTGTCCATGTAGTGTTTAATGCATGCACGGCCGCTCCCTGGTTGGGTTCCCCCACGACTCGCGAGCAGCAAGGCGAACTCGGTCGTCTATTGGCCTTGTCGGGCCGCGGGAACAGGCAGTGGCGTCTGATTGGTCACTCCCCCACCATGGAAGCTCTCGCATTGGCCGGGTGTCACTGTTCCGCAATGTTGCTGGCCAGTGACGCCATTTTGGTGGCGCTCGCAGCTGGTGTTCGTAACAAGTGTAGACACGAGCATCATTCGCGTTGTTATTTGGAGGGTGGGTTGTTATACAGGTTGGTTCAAAAGGTGTGTATCGGTTTTAAAGGGCTGTTAAAAAAAACGGAGCAACATAGAGGAATGATGTTTATTTTTTTGGAATCAGTAAACATCCCCATGTCTACTGAACACGGGGTGTTCCTACTGACACGATCCAAACACCCCTCCACACAGCTACCTGTCCCTACCACAGACGGACCACTGGCCCTTTTGACGACACTGCAGGCCACACGGCTCAAGTTTCAAAGCCGTTCTCTGCAAGTCTGTTCCCTAAACGCCTCGTCTCTCTGAGGGTGACGCGGGCTGGCCCGCGCGCTCACTGCATTTCAGCGTTTGTGACTTCTTCCTGTGTCGTTACCTCAAGGAAAATGTTTTCAAACATCGTCCTCACACCTTGGAAGAACTGAAAATGCGAAATCGGGAGGATATCACCGCTGTACCCCTCGAAATGTGCCGAAAAGAGGTTAAAGAGTTCCTAAATCGCCTTCATCAATGAATCACTGCTGATGGCCACTATCTTCCTGATGTGATCTTCAGAACTTGATAAATGGGGATGTATATTGATTCGAATTAAAAAAAACCTCATTTCTGCAAGTTTCTCAGTTTTTTTAATAGCCCTTCAAAACCTATATACACATTTTTTTCCACCCTGTATAATTACGTGCTCATTGTACCATAGGCATAGTTTTGTCACGCCCCTAAAGACAAGAAACCAATAACAACATTACGAGACTCAAATGATCCAATGACACGCAGTCCGGAAGGTGCAATGTGGCAGTGGCTAATGGACAAAAGACACTTGACTTATTGATGTGGTGATGTGGTGTGACTTATGGTGTGTGGTGTTGGAAGAGAGCAGTTTGACCTCGGAATGGTGCCTATAGAGTGCCCGAGCTCCCGGCACGCTCACTCGGCGGATCATGGCGCCAGAGTGGGCCAGAGGGCGTTAATTACTGCCGAGTGTGGATCTGCCGTGATTGTCTCGCTGTAAGGAAAATAACACGGTCGGACAGGGCGAGAGAAGCTACGTGTGTGTGTCCGTGTGTGGGGGTTCATACAAATTGGATCTGTCCATCGCTTCCTGAAATTGATTGCAGGATTCACAAAAGCCCCGCCTGCAATGCTGATCATCGGGCATTGTGCAGTTGTTGACACGTTCTTCTCCTCTCTGCTCGGTCCTGGATGGCAGTGGGAAGGGTTTGAGAGAATTAATAAAAATTATGTCACTCATTCTCTCTTCTCTCTCCCTCATTCACCCTCTCTCCGCGGACGTGTATTAGTGTATTGGGACCCTTCATCAGGGCCGAATTCAGCGATCCCCGCTGATGAACCACGAATTATTATATTTTCCATTAATTCATTGCGATTTTACTTCATGTCACCAGCGAGTTTATAGAGGCGCAAACTCGCGCGATCGTTAAAGCATGTATTTTACGCGAAAATATTTCGAAACTACTCGCGTGTTATAACATATACCATCGTCTACGCCTCATGATTGATTGAGTTTTCTTTTTTCAGCTACACGCCCACTGTCGGTAAACGAATTTTGTGCGGAAGCAAGAGCTTCTTGAGTGGCCCGGCCGAATAAGCCACTGTCTTCTTTTGCAGTCAGTCGTTAATTACACGGCGTAAACCACTCGTGAGAACAAGCTCTGACACTGTGGGTTCTGTGCGGGTGGTGGACACGAAATTTAAAGTCAGAGGCAAGCTCGAGTTATCCTGAACTAAGCATCTAATCCTCTTACTCTGACTTGAGCACAAGCACAGTAAAAGGCTTAAAATTTTGTTCACTGTTCTCTTTTCTGTACGAAAATTGAACCAAAATTATATTACAATATCCGAAGTGATAATTATGGCCTGGGTGAATACACACCGGTAATCGATATTCGCTACCGGGGTGCACCTCCGAATTACCAAATTGAGATAAAACAAGAATGAAAATACAATAGTACTGATTACAATAACTAAAATAATGTGATTTGATTTACAGTTTATTACCGCGCATCATTTTGAGCTAATCCGTGCTTCCAACTCATGGCAATTAGTCTTTCAACCTTGACGTGAGCGTTAACGGGAATACTGATACGTAACATAATTCTCATGTTAAATACACCAAGAAATACAAACTTAATTTCACAAAGTTTCGCAAAATGTTTAGAGAAAAGTTGGATGTCACTACGTGCGATGTCCAACTGTCTAATGGCTCGTGACGGTAAATTAACTGTACAAAATCTCATGTCGGAAACACTCAAGTCTTTTCTTCTCACCACCCTGGCGTTATCAACAGGCCTGCGCAGAAACCTCAAGCACGCAGCCTACTCGCACTTGCTCGCGTCGCAAGCTACTTATAGCCTGACCCAAACAGAAGGGCCGCGCTCACTTCTCTTTCGTACTGCATGTAATCGTCTGGACTAGCAAATAACTTCCCAGAAATGCACGAGACGTAAAGAAGGTTTTTGTTTATCTATCGGCATCAATCGTGCATTATACCGCAAAAATGTCACCAAAAAATAACAACTCTTATCAGTCGTGACCAGGTTGAGCTATAACTGTTAGATCGAGTTAGTCACCGCTATTACTTGGTAGCCGCATAAACATGCTAAACGCTGCTGTCTCTATACCAGAAAAAGTTTTTACACCAGCTTTTCTGCGTTTAATTTCGTAATGCAATTCCCTTAGCAAAATATGTCATTAAGGACAGCCGAGGCAAAACTGCGTTGGCGAGGGAGGTGTGTGTGTGTCGCTGGCCATTAGTGGTATGTCGTGTGACGTCAAACGCGGCGTCGCACGCCTGACCAGGAACACTTACACGCGGCTTCTGGGTGTTTCCACATCTGATCAGGGACGCTTACACGTGGTTTCTGGATGTTTCCACGCCTGACCAGGGACGCTTACACGCGGCTTCTGGGTGTTTCCACATCTGACCAGGGACGCTTACACGTGGTTTCTGGATGTTTCCACGCCTGACCGGGGACGCTTACACGTGGCTTCCGGATGTTTCCACGACTGGCCTCCGCGCGTTTAAAAGGGTCCCGCCTTCTTTATGAGTAGGGGAGTGGAGAAAGTCTCCTACCAGCGAGCGACACCGGCGATACCCGCACGGTGGAATTGGAGTGACTGTTCGGCGGCTACCAGGGAAGAGTCTCTTTAGCAGCGATACCAGCGAGGGTGACCCGCGAGAGAGTCTCGAGAGCCTCTTCGGTAGAGAGTCAGGGCGACAGTAGCGACAGTAGCGACAGTAGCGACAGTTAGGGGCAGTGTTGCGGCGCAGCACGGGTGAGCGGTGAGGTAGTAGCCGAGGACTGCGGTGAGCGGACAGAGACTGATAGAGGAGCGAGCCATTGTCGAGCCGAGCTCCAGTGTGCAGGCTAATGCGTGATTGATCGGCCTGAGACTGATTTGCGGGCAGAGGTTCCTTATTTAATTTAGGGTGTAGATATTAGTAACTAATAAATCTGTATAAAATTAATTGGTCTATTCCTTACGAACATTTCTTCCCCACCCTCGAAACAGTATCAACAATAATTTATGCTTAAGATGTAAGTTTCTTAAGTATGTTTACAAGTATTATTTTTAAGTATCTGCACTGACTTATTTTATGTATTAAAGGATTGGAATTTATTAATAACCTTTTTTCTAGTGGTTATTTATAATACGGTTTAAAATGTAAGATAACATTTTATTTTTGGTCTGTGCAGTAATAAGAAAAATGGCAAACATGATTAGTGCAGAATTTCGTTTGTGTATAAGAAAATTGAATAAATTAAAATAGAATTTAACCTTTCAAGCGTTCAGTTTTTTTCTCTCGCGAACATACTTGTCCCTAATTTCAGTCAGTTAAAACTCCCTCAATTCTTGCCATCTATGGCGATCACGGTTTTATTGATCGTTGCAACCCAAGTTTGACGAGTCGACCTATGAAAACAATCACCCGCTCGTTGCTCTGGCTTCATGACGATTAACTCGACAGCTTGCGGATGTGTTTGCATAACGTCGAAACCGTCGAGAGATAAAATAATAGCGCTTGCGGTTGATGGCCATGTGGGTTAAAACATGAAATGAGATGGACATCAAAATTTTTTTCTTGTCTGGTGATCCAAGTTTATTGCAGGTTTGATGTTTACCGAAACAAATATTACTGTCCTCTCTCTCCAACCGTTCGATCGTAGAGAGTATAAATTAAACACGATTCCAAAGGCGAAAATAGTACTGCTGACGAATACTGCACATTTTAATGATTGAGAACTGGGCTTTGATCTAGGGCCGTAATTTATCGTTGAAGGGCCTATAAAATGTAGCAGCGACTCCCAGAATATCCGTGATTCGTTTAAGACATTTTGCCTCTTGGCGAAAAATTTCTTCGTACCAAAATAGCACAAGGAGCTACACATTATTGCAAACGTGTGAACACACAACTACAGGTTTATACAAGTATATTTTTTTTGTAATTTTTAAATACATCAGTGATTTCATTTCACTCCAGACTAGACTCAACTTGCCTATACATAATCAAGTTTTTTTAGAGTTTTGATCGGTCGATTATATGGCCACGTCCTTTGGCAGGTTACAAGGGATTGGTTGACCATTTTTTTTAATGATGACTAGCTGAGGGTCGTAAAGGGCATGTCAAGAGCACTGTAGCCTAAAAATCAGTGAGAAGTAGATGTGTATGTGCTTCAATTCTATTTTGATACCGATGGATTCTCGAAATGGACGTGAGTAATATATAAAAGTCCTTCCGAGCGCATGTTCCAGGTTGTGTAGCCGAAGCCAATTTTCCGACATCTTGGATTTAATGTCACGGTGGCCATCTTTGATGACTTTGACCTTAACCTTCGAAATTTGCAAAACAAATTCCAAGAAAAAGTAGTTAAAATTTTCCAAAAATTAAACAAAATTCGCACAAATTTTCAATTTTTTGGGAAAAAATTAAGAAAAATAAATTTTTTCCCTATTTCGAGGGGAAAATTCCTGTATTGAGGGAAAATTTCCCATTTTATTCCTGACAAATGTCAACGGCTTAAAAAATTCCTAAAAGTGGCTTAAGACTCCTAAAAGCAAGCCGCTGATATTAGGACCTTGACCTCTGGTGCCATCGTCGCACTTTTCTTTACGGTCGCCATCTTGAAAACCCGTAAATATTATCCAATTTTAACGGTAAAATTTTAAAATTTATAAAAATGCATTAAATTATATTTTAATAAAAATCATTCTGTAATTTTGAAATTTGTCCACCATATTGAAATTCCCTAATTATTATCCGACTAATGGAAAAAAATTGAATTATTAAAACAATATTTAATAGAATTTCGATAATAAATTTTACAAAAAGGTACCTACTGGGTTCAAACCCGGTGAGGACAATCGATTATAAAAGACCTAGGAAGCCACCGGCAGACTGACCTCCCACCACTAATGTCAAGGCAAATATTAGGTCAGCTAGTATGACCTCATGGTGGCCATCTTGTTTTCATCTGCTGGAGGTCACTGCCGACATATTGTTTTCGTCTAATACATATTGTTTACTCTCATCGTGCCCAAATAAGTTTCACTTCAAAAATATTTAGTTGCACAGGTAATACAATACTGTTTAACAATACTGATAAACACAAGTGTTTAAATAATACGTACTTGAAAGAACACCATGTTATTGCGAATATGGCCCGTGGCGCGGTGCACAACAATAAGCTCAAACCCATTGTGTGGTCTCCTGCCCAAATACTCACTAGATGCCACCAAGTCTGTGAGACATCAGACGCAGGCGGGTTCCTACCGCCGCAACACGCCTATTCCTGCAGCATGGCAGGGTTAAACATGAGCCGCACGCCATCACGTGGAGCCCGCTCAAGGGAACGAGGCCCGTTGAGTTTTCTGCACCGTTCGCAACCTATTTTAAAATGTTGCTTTAAAATTCGACCTTGAAATTTTACTCCCATCGCGCAAAAAAAAAGATGTTTCACTTCAAAAATGTTTTCGAGGCAGTCATTCGAATACAATCCTCACAATTTCCCCTTCCCAACAAATATCTGTGAAAAGGTTCTCTCCCCCCTCCCCTTCTTTATCCAAAAAGAGCTCGTTTTTACCGGCACTTTTCCGCGCCGGGACACGCGGCTGGCCGCGCGCGATTTTTCGACCGCATCTTCTTTTTTTACCTTTCTTTTTTTATCTGGTCCTCGGTAACTGCATGCCATTTGAGCACTTATCCAGATTGGGGCGACTCTCCAGTAACTGGGTCTCTCAAGAGTTTGGGGTAGTTGCATTTACGAGACTCCGTCAACCCTGGGGGGAAAAAAATGGTAAGAGAGGGAGTTTAAATGAGGGAGATTGTGAGAGCGAGGGAGAGAGTATAAGGGAAGGCAGCAGTTTATAGAGTCGTAATTTTAGTCCGATACTATTCCGCCATAGCGCTGGTGCACGGGTGCAGGTGTTGCAAGGGGCGGTCATTTATGGGCCGAACTGTAGTTGGGCTGAGTCATAACCAGGGACCCTACTATTTATTTTGCAGACTCGTGTGGTCACAAGTTGCTTTGAGTTAAATTTTTTTAGCATTTCTCTAGAACCGTTCCTTTTATTTTTCACGAAAAAAACTTTCGAGAACAGCTGTATGTGAAAATACTGTCGACGCACTAATCACAGCCGTTTAATGCGCGGAAGCCTAATAAGGCAATGGCTTCTCTCGCAGTCGGCCGCCAACTGCAAGGAGAAAACCACTGGCGAGGGCAGAGCTCGTCACAGTCTAGTGAGCGGACCTGTCGCCAGTGGTCCTGAAACGTGGAATGAGATGTATAGGTAACCAGCGAAACCTGCGTTATACTTTGACTTTTAGGCTGGACCCCACGAGTGTGCGCACAGTTAAATAATGTGCTTCCTTGGCTGCTACCACATGTTGTCTTCTCTGCGAGTCGCAGTTGACTCGGTCAGATGTTTCTAAGGGGTCTGTCGCTGGGGTTAGTCCAAAACAGGCGATCCAATGACATGGGCAATACGCCATTGCAGACTGTTTGTGCCTGAGGACGGGAACAGATCTCAGTTCTGTGAAATGTCGCAGATATTGTCGAAGGAAACTACTGTGTTCGTCTGTGCTGTAATCGTTTTGGTGTCCAGAACATCTGTTTTGTCGCGTCTCTGGGTTCGCCTGTGCGTATCTGTGTTGCTGTTGTGTTGTTCATTTTTTTCTGTCTAGTATCATCGTTGCTTTATTATGTTTGTCGTTGTGTTGTCCTAGGTCATGTTTTGTCATAATTTGTTGTTATTTTTTCTACTGTTTCGCCGTTGTTAGCCAACTGTGGCCTTCTGTGCTGTAATAATGTTTTGACTAATTCCTTCCACGGACTTTGCTATTCGATTTATTATTACTTTTTTGCCATAGGTTGATTTTGACGGGTTTTTTGTATGATTTGCAGAGTTTTTTCCCTTTCAACAGGCAGTGTGCGTCCCCTTTCAACAGGAAGTGTCCGCCCCTTTCAGCAGGCACTGTCCGCCCCTTTCAACAGGCAACACAGACACCAGAAATTATTCCCTCGGCACAGGATAGGTTTCAAACGAATAATCAAGGCGATTATACCAGTGAAAATCATACACGCGCAGCTTATCCCTACCACCGAACTTGTGTAGTTATTATAAATGCAATTTATTCAGCAATTGAAAGTCATGAAATGAGTCGTAAAAAAAGTTTGAAAACTATATAAAATATTTATGATAAATATACCAAACCGTTACAAGTTATCACTTCATTCTCTTGAATACGAAACCACATTAAAGTTACTACGTACACGGTCACCTTCGGCCGAGCAAAATAAGAAGCTGACAGCATTACAAAGTTAGGTAAACGCCTGGTTGCCTAACCCAAACAATAAACCAATAACTAACACTTGCTAATTTCAAGTGCAATCACAATGCTAAACTAAACAAAATTACATAGTTTTCAATAAGTGCACTCGGGCCTTATTATGAATACTCAAGTTGTTTACAAAATTATAGTTCGAACGAAAATAATTTAAAATTTACAATTAGTATTTTCTTCAAAAACAAATTTGTAGACAGTTTTACAAAAAAAAATATATTTCGCTGTAGGAGTCGTGGATTAGCGGCGCCATAAATTTCCCTGGTTGATTGAATGAGAGTATTAGAGACCTAATCATAATCTCATCTTCACCAAAGTTTGTTTACGAATATATTCCTAATTTATTTTCTTAGTAGTGAGGCAACTCATTTGTGTCGATCGTTATAGTAATGTCCCGGAGTAGCGCCAAAATCAACTCACGTTTTATAAGCAAACCACAATCCATTATATTTACCAAAAGAAAATTTTTTTTTTTTCCAAATCGGCGAAAACGTAATTTATCGCTCCTAAAGAGGTGCGGCCATTGACAGCAGTGATCACAGTTCAGTGCAGACTCACTTAAAGTGGGCGAAAATCTGTCACCAAGTTTCAGCTTACCAGTTCGTCCTGTAGCCATGAAAAACCAAACCTTACCAGCCTGGTTGATGCAATACTTTCCACAGTAATTTAAATATATTTTAAAGATTTGTTATTAGCCAAACCAGGTGGCAGCAATGTAGCCCGAGCTACAACATGCTGGTGTAACCTAGCCCAGTTCGCTGCGCACAACCAAGCGCCTGCAGTCGTCAAAGCGGGCGACCACACCTGCGTCGTACAGTTACTGCGAAGTGCACGCACCTTGGCCCGCGGCTAACTTCGGGTCACACCTTACCACGAGGTCCACACACAAACAGTCACTCCTAGTAATCTAAGTTCATACGCACTGCTACAGAAAAAAGTTACGTTCGGGACGCGCCAACAATTGCACCGAAAATGTCCGCGACTTGCCACTACTCTCTCCGCCTGACGTACGGTAGAAAAGTTTAATCTATACTAATATTATAAAGCTGAATAGTTTGTTTGTTTGCTTGTTTGAACGCGCTAATCTCAGGAACCACTGGCCAGTTTTGAAAAATTCTTTCAGTGTTGGACAGTACATTTATCGAGGAAGGCTATAGGCTATATTATATTATCAATAACATTAGGGATCCTTACTAACAGTCCAATTTAGAATCAAATGCGTTGGAGGGGGTTAGATACAAAATGCAGTACACGTACGAAGTGTGTGTTGACAATGCCGCAGCCGCTAGAAGTTTATTAAGCGAAGTACCACTCACTGACTCACTCATCACGAGATCTCTAAAACTATACACCCGATTGAATTAAAATTTAGCATAGTTACTCATTTTGTGATGTAGACGCTCACTAAGAACGGATTCTGCGGAAATCCGATCCCAATGGGAGTTTCGGGGGCGTAATATATAAAAACTAGCTGCCCGTCCCGGCTTCGCACGGCTATACTAATGGAAATAAATAAGCCACATCTCCCATTTACAGTAATGGTAAATTAAAAAAAAAATCAATGAAAATTTATTACAATGCTGTATAATGTACCGGAGAGAAAATGAATAGCACCGATGGTTTCCCGACTCGTGCACGCAACGTACAACTGATGTACCCGTACTTCGCTTTGTTGATGCTTCATTCGTCTCTATGGCAACGACTATTTCATTGTTAGTGCAGTCCTCAACACCGTTGAAATTTTGGCGGGTACTTTAAATATCAAAAATTGCCCTTTTTTTTCAAGTATATATATTTTATAGACTTGAAACTTCACAGTAACGTTCCTTATGTTACGCAGGATGACATTTTCCGAAAATTAAATCCCATGGGTGGTTAAAACCAGGCAACAGTGGGTACTTTGCATGAGAACAGGATTTTGCATTGTTCATGCCTTCTGCGTCTCCATGGCAACGGGCATCGCGCGGCAGTGGCGGTACCCACAAGGAGGGGCATGTATAATGAGCTGCGCAAGAGTGATCTACCTGTAGACTGCCGAAGCGAAGTACGGGTACATCAGTTGTACGTTGCGTGCACGAGTCGGGAAACCATCGGTGCTATTTATTTTCTCTCCGGTACATTATACAGCATTGTAATAAATTTTCACTGAATTTTTTTTTAGTTTACCATTACTTTAAATGGGAGATATGGTTTAATTTTTTTCCATTAGTATAGCCGTGCGAAGCCAGGTCGGGCAGCTAGTTAGACATAAAAACTACACAAATATCTTTAAAGAATCGAACTATTGCGATTGTAAAAAAAAATAATTAACTTACAAATGGGCCAAAGATTTAAATAGGATGGCTAAACCAAAATTAAATATGAAATTTAGCAATCTCAGAATAAAAATGCATCAATTATTTAAAACAATAAATTTAACAGTATGAAGAAACCAGAATTTATTTAACCGACTGCCACAGATTACATTTTTTTGTCTGCTTTTGAGGTTACTTATGACACACAGTGTAATCAGCAATGGCGTATTTCCAAAACTACAGCTTGCATCGGTCATTTAAGGATTGACACTGTTACATTACAGACTATCGCCGAGCAATAAAGGGAATTTTCCGTGTCTCTGCGCACGTATAGGGCTTGCGCTGTTTTTTTAATGGATCAGAAATTGTGTCAAATATGTAATATAGGTATATAAATTTGTACATTTCCTTTAAAATAACTGCATAAACACAAAATAGTGTTCACTGTTATACTGGGTTCGGATTATTATCCGGGCATTTATGCTTTGTGTTGTCCCAGTACCTCCAATAGTTAAAGCTATTTGTAAAGTTTCCTGATTAGCTTTTAAGTAGTAACTGCGCACATAATAAGCATGATACAACAAAATAGTCATAATGTTGAATATTCGATTATTTTTTCCACTGTTTTAAAATATATATATGCTTGAATGAAACATTAATTAAAATATAAAATTACGCGCCAATTTTCGGGAGAAACACTCGAGATGCTTTCGCGAGAAAATGTTTGTCTGTTAACTTGGGGAATTCAGCTAGTTTGTGGTGGTGACTGATTGTGCAGGAGGGAAGTGGCAGGGAGCGAGGCGAACGTCGCTCAAGAAGCCAGCAGAAGCGTGACGTATGCGCCGAGCTGGCTCGCTCAGTCGCGTGCCTTGGAGACCCAATCACTTAGCTCGGCGGGAGAGAGAGAAAAAAAAATGTGTGTATCGCCCGCAAAAAAAAAAAAAAAAAAGCGTCGCTGCCAATTACGCGGAGTGACTGTGGGAGTGGATTACACCCGCCAACTTCCTGGCCGCAAGCAAACTTCGTAGTTGCTCATTTGCAGAAATCTACACAAATTTTGTGTTGTTGTGTATTGACAGGGCCATGCAGTATTCGCGAAAAGATTTCCAGACCAGTTGTGTGTTAACAAATTTGTAGCATTGTCTACGTTTGGTGGTTGGCTGGGGGTTTACTTCAGGCAAATGTATACTGCGAGCAAACCAATCGTAGTCGTTCAGTGTCCTGAATGGCCCGGCCAAATAGGGCAACGGCTTCTCTTGCAAATGACCGCCAGTGACAAGGTTACATTCGCTAGTGCTGGCATACCTCATTGCAGTCTAATAGGCGATCAGTTTATTTCGCGAAAAAATGCATTTCCCTACAGATTGAAGACCAGAAAAATTCACTTATTCATGTTACCTTAGGTTAAAGTGTTGTTTCTGCTATGAACTCACAGGAACTCTCTCTGGTCATTAGAGAAACTTTCGGCAAAAATAAGCATCGAACCTAGGGCTACCGAGGTGAGACGTCTCGCAGGCGGCATTTTCCCCGAGAGTGTAGAGAACGGCAGTCTCTCTCCTACAGGTCACTGAACACGCGAGTTATTTCTTGTTGATCCCTTGGGACGGGGTGCTGGTCCATGCCGCGTGTCGCGCGACGAGGCCGTGGTGGGCGTGAGGTGACTGCGGGAACGTCCTGGCGAGATTCCTTCTGTCCGTCAGGACAGTTCCTCTGCCCCTCCGCCGTAACCCATGCGTAGAGACCCGTGAAATTCGCGGGTTTAATGACCTCCAGGATAGACTCCAATATCCTCTACACACTCGGGCAAATGCCAACTGTTGATTGGCTGCTGACTTGTGAGTCGTCTCGACTGGGTGGCCTGTGACTCGACACTTCTATGAGTGAGGGTCTCTAATTGGCCCTCAGTCCTCCAGATTAACAGTGACCCAATGACAGAAGCAACACTAATGTATAATTATTTGAATTTTAGCATAACACGAAATGAACCCACGAATTTCGCGGGTCTCTACCCATGCGTGTTGGCATGAACACTGCGAGGCGTGGTGTGATACGAACACGTCCACCTGATTGGCTGACGGGGCGACTGCAGGCACGTCCCCTCCCGCGAGGTCCAGGCGCCAACTAGCGAGCCCTCGTCACTGTCCCCACCAAGTGGCGGTACACGCTACAGTCGCTGGCAGCCCTGACTCTGCCATCGCAGGTTGGTGTGGTTGGTGAGAGGTTGAAGCCCCTTGGTCGACACGTGATGGTGCTGACAGGGATGGGGCGGGGTTCGGCCCTGCTCTGGTGACCCTCACTTCCGCGTGTCTCTCCTTCTGTTTCCAATTATTTCTCCGTCGGTTGTCATCCCAACCACGATAAACAACTCGGTCAGCTGCGGCACCGCCAGGAGGGAGCGCCCCTGTCCGCGCGGCTGCTGGGCGGGAGTCGCAAGACGTGTCGGAGGCGCGGCCTCACTCACATTCCCGCATCCCGTAGTAGATGAAGCCACGCATTTACTGCTAGCGAGCACCACCCGTTCGCAGTTGGTCGTATGTGCGCGTGGCTATTTTGAGTCGTGACATCTACGAATGTTCAGCAAAACGTAATATAGAACAATCAATTTGAAAAAAAAATAATTTAGCAGCGTGGCATTTATAAATGTTAAAGATCAAAATAAAAATCTTGTTAAGAATTTCAAAACATAAAAAAATTAATTATAATGACCATTAAATACATTTTTAAGTTTAAGTTTGCTTTTCGGTACTTTTTATTAAACGTTTTTATTTTTCTCTATTTGAGTTATCACGTGTGTTTATAACGTTTTAAACAAATCTTATGCCAAAATCTAAAGTAATATTATATACAAAACAAATAAAACACGATTCTGAAGGTAATAGATATAAGGATGCATCATTGGATGCGATTTTCGCATCCATATAAATCTTGATTTTAGTGGACGCATGTAGGGATTCTGATGCATCCCTTGTGAGAATTCGGAAGCAACGCGTCAAATACTATGAACTTATAGTGGATCCTTTAGCTATTAGGCTAGTATTCGTTTGTAGCTCATTGATATATATATATATATATATATATATATAATTTTTTATCAATTCCTTTGTTTATGCTATTTCGTAAATTTTAACTTGATACCTCCCTTGCAATACTAGAAATATTTCCATCCTATATTCACGCAGTGTAATTTCATGAGTGTATAAAGGCGGCAAGTCTTCGTAATTACCATCACTTGCGCACTTTACACCCATGATATCACATTAAGTTAATATTTTTTGAAATATTTGTAGCAGAACAAAAAAAATGCAAGGAAAATGTCAAGTTAAAATTTTTAAAATAGCCCTTAAAAAAGTAATGACTAAAAACGAAGGAAAAACCTGGTGTATGAGACCATGTGATGGGAATGACCCCGCGAGGACACTCGAGACTCTGGAAGGGTCCCATTCTGTGCTCTCTCCCCTCCCCCTCTTAAACACCGTGAGTGTTCTTATCCAACGAAGCTTATCACATCATCTCAGTGTGCGGCCTGTCCCCGGGTTCTGCCCTCTGGGCACAGACACTGGAAGGATCGCCTGTGGCTTGGGCCTGGACACCTGGTGGCTGATTGCCGACAACTTGTCCTAGTGGCAGACAATAAACACATTTCATTTACTCGATTTACTTGTTACCAACTTATTTTCTTAGCACCTGAAAATAACGCGCATTCCGCGGATATCATTGATTTAAATATGGAAAATTTTCGCAGATTCATTTCGCAACTGGCTAAAATTCACAAACTTGTACCTTTTTGCTGCACCCTCCATTGCCCCATACATATGTGCCAATAGCAAACCTGTCACTGAAGAAGTGCAGAATATCTAGAGACCAAAAAAATTAGCATATTTATTAGTGTTAAAATTCAAATAATGACATTTTTCTGCTGGTTATGTTATTGGATCATTATAAATCTGGAGGAGCATGGTCCAATTAGTGACCCTCAATAAAAAAAAAACATTGATTCACAAGTTACCCATTTGAGACGCCTCACAAGTCAGCAGCCAATGAACGGATCAAGTTTGCCAAAGTATGCAGGGGAATGCGGAGTCCATCTTGGAGGTCATTGAATACGCGACTATTTCCAGTCCCTGCGAATAACAAGCATTCCACTAGAGACTCTCACACAATTATCAGGCTATATATTTTAAATACATACTTAGTTTACCAATTAACTAGGCCAGCCAAAAATCCACCATTTTTTTCCTCAGAAATGATTGACGGATATTCACCTGTCTGTTTGAATAACGTGTGTGTGGTTACCTGTTATAAAATTGCACACGTTCATTGGCTGTGCAATCTCTCGTACCCTTAATGACTACTATTTAAAAAGGGAAATGACGCGCCTAGCTGTAAAATTGGCAGATACCTGATAAATTTTTTTTTTCTGGTGTCACGTTACACTTCACAACGAGTTTGCAATAAGTAGATGTTACATTTATGCTTCTCTCATGTTAAATTATCTTTTGTAATTTTTTTGGGCGTTTGCCATTGGTTTTAATCATTAACGTCGTGTCAGATAACACGCATGCATCGAGGAGGGTGGTTCAACTGTAAATAAATTGGCAGTATGGACTGTTGCCAGGTTGCAGGTCCCTACAAATTGGAACCAGTTTCATGGCGTAGCGGTGGAAACGCAACAAGGACAGAGGATCCTGTTTGTGTGGAACTCCCTTTTGCCCGCGCACTGTATTAAAGTTCGTCACAGCCCGGGCGCTATACACACCCCCTCTCCTGGTCCTCAGCGCTGCGGTATTACACGTGCGTGCGCCAAGCAGCCTGTGGAGT
Source organism: Bacillus rossius redtenbacheri (assembly GCF_032445375.1). Taxonomy (NCBI): domain Eukaryota; kingdom Metazoa; phylum Arthropoda; class Insecta; order Phasmatodea; family Bacillidae; genus Bacillus; species Bacillus rossius. Next base: position 301,703,509 of record NC_086330.1, on the reverse strand, counting down.
GTGGAGGGGAGACTGATCAGTATTCAAAAACCGTTACCAGTCCAATTCCAAACTCGGCACTTGGAAGTTGGGGAGACTTGGCCTTCGTTATTCCGTCCTTCCTCCGCCTTTCCTTCCCCTTCGTTCGTCATGTCCTCCCCCTCTACCTTTCCTCACCTCGGGTACGTGTACGTGTGTTCCCGACTGCAACTGTGTCACGCCGTGTGTGTGTGTTCGTGTGAACCCGGCTTCTCGCTAGTTTACTGGAAAGGGGGAGTGGGTTGGTGCCTTTGAAATAATGTTTGAAAGAAAGTTGAATATTTTCTTTCTCTTTTTGAAATTACGAGCATGTACATAGTTACCTTAGCAGAGGATTACAGTGTTTCGTCACGAACTTTGACTTTTAATATTAACCTATCGCCTACATAATTTTCAAGAGGTTCTTAAAATATCCTACGTGTCTCTACGTCTTAAGAGTGTTTCATACCTCACAAGGTTAAAGTTATTTGAGCGCAAATAATATATACAAAATAGCGTGAAATAATATACAAAATAGCGCGAATAATATATACAAAGTAGCGCCTCGACTAGGCAGAGTCTTGCGCGAAATAATTAATAATTCAAAGATAATGTGACTTTTACTTGTGAAAAAAAACACGTCACCATTTCAGAAATAGTATTCAAATGACTGTAAAACACACCCTGGTGCACTTCTCACTGGAGATGAGACTATGCGACACTTGCCAAGTTGCTTCTTTCATTTTATTGTGATTACTTTTATTTGAGGATTTTTTTCCCTGTAAATTTTTGCCCGACATCTCGCTTGTATTTGCTGTCGTCACAAATGTTATTTTCGAACTCTATAAGTTCGCGGATGTGAACATAATTAGTATCATGGGCGTAGATCCTGGGAGGGGGGGGGGGGGCAGTGGGACCTAGATCTCCCTGGAATTACAAAGCCCTTTACTAAGGGGGTCTGCTTGCGCTTGCAATAGTGAAACGGGTTTTGTCAAAACTATGTCTTACGGAAAACTTTCTGTATATTTTAAAGTTTTCTGCCTATTGTTTGTTCATAGGCCAAAATATGGGCAGTATACAAAATATAAGCACCCTATCCAAAGGTGAATTGTCGGTTAACCCCACAAGTTAAACGATCCCCCCCCCCCCCCCCCCATCACCCAACCAACCAAGAAATTTCCGCGAGCGCCCCTACGAATCCTACAGATTTGCGTCCTTGATTATTATGAATTCTTTTTACTGCGGTTAGATAATAAGTAAATATCTGTAAGTCCCGAAATAATAGCAATGACAATTGAAATAACCAACACCGATTGTGAGACCGAGCCCTATGATGGTTTGAGCGGCTGGTTGGGGGGGGGGGGGGGGGAAGTGAAACACGAGCGGGTGTCCTCGAGCGGAAAGAAACGAGCAAAACGAGTATTGCATGCGGGAAGGCGGGATGTTTTTACACACGCGCGACTCCTGCAGACTGGAAGAACAGGAGGGGCGGTGACGCGCGGCTGTGTTTGAGGGTGGTTTAGGGAGAAGCCGGCGCAGACATTAGTGAGGGAACAATGGTGGTGTGACTGCTAAACCCCTCCTCACCCCTCCGTTCTTGACAACGAGCACCGCGCGTCACTCGAGAGTTAAGGCGATAACGCAGAACGCGGCGCGGCAAACGACCCTGGCGTTAAGGCGATTACGCAGAAGGCGGCCGAGCAAAACGCTAATGCGCGTGGCTGCGGTTATCAGCGCGCCTGCCCGCGCGCCATCTCGCCGCGCCTCTCCGAACAACAGCTACAAATGCAGGTGAGAGGTTTTTCCCCCCCCCCCCCCCCACAGGGAAAGCCATCATTAGCGTACAAAGCAAAGAAAAAAAACACGGCTTCTACTATGTGAATACATGAGAAACTAAAAAACCAAGTACTTTTTTTTATTTTTACTCATTTAGGAAAACATGAACACAGTCAAAGTTGTATATTGCCTGGAATATATTGCCCATTTATAGACTTAAACACTTAAGCTTCCGGGTTGTCATATCCATGGAAACGATGGATTGCTCTACGTTTCGTAATCCCTTGTAGCGTCCATCTTCCCGGGCGATGAACAACTGTCACAAAACCTATGTGGGACGAACTAGAAGAAGGATCTCTTATCGTCTGAAGGAACCTTTTAGCAGAACTGAACACAACAGCCCATGGCGCAGAATCACAATGAATCTGAACATGCATTCCACTATAACCACGCCCAACACAGCGATTGGTCAGTCAGAGAAGCCATAGAAAAAAAAAACCTATAACTTCAACAGAAAAAAATGAGTACACACTAAGTAAATTTTAAATTATTTGTTTCGTTTCAACCATGAATGGTCACCATCCAAGGATTAACCGCAATCCTGGCTGCTGTACCCACCAAGCAGACTATTCATGATTGGCCAGCCCCTCCTCCAATCATGGTCAGTCATAGGGATCAATCACAGCTCGGCGGTGAATAGCTCTACATAAATACTGTGCCAGAACACTCAACCACAGTATTTTGAGCTGCACCAGTGATACATGGTACGTTTTTCATTTAATACTAAGCCAAAAACAAAAAATATATATCATTAAAAATATCAAACTTTTTAAACATTCAATAAAAGTTCCTTCGAAGAAAATTAGTACCAGAAAATCTGGTCGGCATTCTCTTGACCGTCCGAAAAAATTCACAACCCTCGGACCGAACAGAAATTTTCCCGACCGTTCGCAACCGACTCTACAGCACGATTCTTCCAACTACGTGACTTCACACTTCAATACCAGACACCATGCGAACCACAGCGTTCGCAGGAAGGGAAGAAGTGTCGAGAGCAGTGAAGACACCAACCACAGTGCGTGCTGGTCCTTGTAGCCTCCCCCTGCTCCCGCAAACCCCTTCATCATAGCTCGCGAGTGACATTCAGTGTAAACTTGCAGGGCTTAAATTCTAAATAGTTCGCTACATAACTCACCTCCCTAGAACTCCCCTGCGACCCTCTACCTCTTAAAGCTGCCCACGATGCTCCAGAGACGCCGACCACGGTGTCTGATCTACTCGTGGCCGCCTAGGGCGCGACTTGCCACCTAATAAATTTAATTTCTCAGTTCTACTGTTTTTTATGTTGCAGGTTGCGGTGGCTTGCCCCGCACAACACTGCATCTGGCGCACCTGCCGTCTCTACAGGCCTTAAGGCCCCTACGTGTGCTACCGCGATGTTAAGCCCCATCGCAGTGGCGCCTAAACTTTCCAATAAGCCTGATTCCTCGCTCCTGTCTACCCCGTGGGTGATCGGGTGCGATAGCATCATTGTATTCGGGCCACAGGATTCCTCCAGTGCGCCGCTGGTTTACTGTAGCCACTCCCACTTTGCTACCTCCCTCAGGCTGCCGGGGCGTTGATTGCGCGCATAGATGCACGCGGGTCGCTGTGGCCCCTCCCACGCGAGTGGGGGAGGTCACTGACCATCCTTTACGGTATTATGAAAAGTGTATAGGCCTTCCGCCTGGCACGTATTAAGAACCTCCCTTAAAATCACTCCCATTTTGTCAAAAGTGCCCACAAACATTTCGACTGTGTGGGACTGACTTCAGTGTGGAGGAGCTGTAGTCTATAGAATAAGTCTACAGTTGTTGATCGCCCTTGAAGATGGCTGCAGCAAGGCACGCCGAAACGTGGGGCACGCCATAATTTCTACGGCGGAAGTCAAGTCGCAGTCACTATTGGTGCTTGGCAATCTTTATTCGTGACCAGAGGAAGTTGAGATGCAACTACAGTGCGGTGAAAAAAAAGTCTTCTTCCAGAACATTTTCGTGAGAAACAACAGAATGTCAGACTATCAAAACTCGCGTTATTTCTCGGCTCCAGGCTAGGCCCCACTAATGTGTGCACAACTATTTGACTGGCGTCGTTCAACTTATCTCGACTGCATGAAATATTGATAACTTTCAACATGCAAACATTTGTCGAATTGGGTGTTTTCCTACGCCGTGACGCTTGTCTATGGTCGAACTAGTTCTGATTAGGTGCTGCCATTTTGTAAAATAAGTACTTCGAATTGGCCCCTGCGTTATATTAATTTGCCAGCAACCCTTGACTGCTACACTTTCTGGATGGAAATTACATTTCTATTTTCCGCTGCAGAAGAGTAATGCAGTCGCTTCCAAGTTCTCATTGGCTGCTGATGCATCTCACCTCTCCGGATCGCACCTGATTTGTTCTGATTTTTTTTTCTGTGTTTGTCATTTACGTCTAGTTTATCGGGGTGTGTCTGATAAAGCCGGGATCCTCTGTAAAGTGTCAATCAGATGTGCACACATTTGCCAGTCTGTCGCTAGACTGTCGTGAATCATTAGTCTGTTGCTTAAACACATCCTGTCTCTAGTCCTATGTCCGGAAGAGTTTTCATACAGAATTCAGGTTCTTACAACTGCATATATGTAGCGGTGTATGTAGCCAACTTGGTTTTAGTGGCTCGCTGAGCAGTGTAAAGTCGTGTTTTTCCCGGGGATTTTTTTAGGTGGGGGGAGGAGGAGGAGGGAATTGTTTCCAAAAAGCATGGCTCCAGAAGTGCACTGAGCGACACTCGGTGGTTATTTAGACTCCGAGGGGAGTTTCCCGGCCCTATTGCGTTACTTCTTCCCCCTCCCAAAGCCCTTTGGCCCTGCCCAATGTGGAGCGTCCTTTTGTCGATAACCCCCTACCCCCACCCCCACCCCCACCCCCAAGCCCGCCGGTCGATGTGGCCAGTGTTCTCTCTTCTATCCCGCGGGCGAGTTCTCTCGGACAAAGGAAGAATAGCTTTTTTCCCCATCTCGTTGGTCTGCTGTCGCTACTTGTAGGTCGGTTTTGAAAAAAACAAAAAAAAAAACAACCTTGCCGACTTCCCATCCGCGACAATCATTCGCACTTAGCTATCCATCTCTCCTTATAAATTTCAAACCCACATTCGTAGAGGCACTGTACCACTAAGATAGACTCAGAACCTACGTATCATTGAGAGTTGATTACTGGGAGCCAATTACTTTTTCGCGAAAAAAAAATAAATATCTGACCGCTCATTAGACTTCAACAAGGTATACCCGCGCCAGCGGTTTCTTCGCTGTACTGGTTGGTAACCGTCTGCGTGAGAAGCCATTGCCTTGTTTGGTCGGGCCATTCGGGACACGTTTGCTTCCGCATTGGCTGGCTGTGACACGTGTACCGACAGTAGGCAACAATGTACCTGAAATAAACCTACCAATCACGAAACACAGACGATGCTACAGCGTTTTTGTACACAACTTGCCTCAAAATATGTTCGCGAAAAAATTACATGCCCCTACGAATAGCATTTAAGAGCACAAGTGTTTTCCTTTTTAATATATACACATATATATTTGCACAGAAAACAAGGCTAAAAGGGGTGTTTTCACGGAAGTTTTTAAGTATTGAAAATTTGGGTCACCATTTTTAGAAGCGTAGGTAAGTATTTGTACGTCCCCTGTATTATTATTTACGTTAATTACTCTACATGTATGAATATATTTGCATAGTTAGCTGTTAAAGTTATATTTCAACGTTTTCGGGATGTACAGGTAAGGAGATTTAATCGGATGATAGAAATGAAGATTTTTAGTTGTAAAGGCAAAGCTCCTGGAAAATGTGTAATTAACCTATTTCAGAAAAAAATCTAATATTAACTAGGTATTAAAAATTTTTAATTTATGGGAATTTTGATAGATATTTAAAATAAAAAAAATTATTTTATAAATTGGAATCTTACCACAAATTAACCAGTATAATAGTCAATGAACTTAAAAATATTTTATGTCTATAAATTTTATTCTCATTATTAGTTCGCTCCAACAATAAAAAAAGGTAACTTTGCCAGCTGCTTATGAATCTACAGTTTACAATATACATGTTTTTAATGTTGTGAAAGTTAAGCTGCTTGAAAAACTCACAAGTTAAGGACTAATAATAAATCTTAACCTGAAACAGGACACATCTCCTTAAAATTTAATCTGCGGTGCTAACCCCGCGTGCATCAGTGAGAGATGGGTGTGTCTAGTAAGTGGCAGCCATACATATGCATATACAAATATATATGTATATATACATATATAGCTATGCATATACATATATATATATACATGCATACATACGTATACACATATATGTAAATACACGTATGTATGTACACATTTATATGTGTATATGAATATGTCAATATATATGTGTATACATGTATATAATCGCATATATACATGGAGCTGTGGGACAGCGTCTTAAAATGGAGGACACACTCCCCCCCCCCCCCCGGTGCACTGTGTTGGTGGAGTGTTGCCTAAGGTGAGCGCTCTTCGGGCACTTGCTAGTGCTAGCAACACCCTCTTCCTTCTCGGTCTTGTCTGGTAACGCGTATTTAATGGCCTGACGGGAACTGTTCTTAATGAGGCAGATCGATCCTCTGTCCCCCTTACTTCTCCCCTTCCACCCCATCTCCCCACCGGGCATCCTAATGAGATGGTGACGCAAGCAGTGGGAGGAAGACCTTAGACAGAGTTGCGCGAAAGTTGACCGTATCTTCAATTTCGGATTTCAGTACATCATCTTCTGTTGGTAAACGAACGCAGCAAACATTATTTCGCGTATTCGTTTCACTCCAGGACAGACTCAAATTACGCGCGCGCGTGTGTGTGTGTGTGTATATATATATATATGAATGTGTGCCCGCCCAATTGCTACGTGGCTGGTGGGGCGTCATCCGGCGGAAGGCAATGGCAGGCCATTGCGGGATCATCCTGTCTTTGTAAGCATAGGGACGTCACGGCTGTCATCGCCGTGGCGTTGCCTATGCAGTAATGGGCTAAAACGATTCATCATCATCATATGTGTGTGCATATTTGCTATTTTATTGTTTACTGGCCGTGTGTCCGATGGGATTTTTCCAAACTTTCATCCCTTATTTAACCCCAATAGGGTATCAATTAAAAAAAATCCTTTCTTGGTGCTTATCTACGCTACATAAGGAACTCCTACCGGTCTAAGCTGTGCGTTGTGTGTCAGCCAGTCAATGTCAAGAGTTTTACTAAGTATATTGCTTATCTATTAAATCAAGCACATTTATAGTTTTCTATGGTCGATAACAAGGTCTCATCCATCGACAGGTCTCACGTGATTAGGTTACTACCTGTCCTTGTTTATAACTGTCAGGGTCGTCAAGGGCGTGTCAACAGCACTGCAGGCCAATCATAAACGCGAGGATGTGTATGTGCTTCAAGTCTACTTTGCCACGCAGTGAATCCGCTAAATACTAGTGGCTTTGCGAATTAATTTCTGATAAAAAAAACTAATCGAGTATATTATTAATTATATTGTTTATATTATTTTCTTAGTATACCTTCCCATGATGTAAAAAAAATCATAGCATATACACACTTATGTATTTGTGGTTGGAACAACTAAATAAGTGTTTATTCAGTGGCTTTAGAACCCTTAGGCCCAATTTATTTTCCAACATTTGCTTGGATTGTTATAATGTTGTGAATTAAACTTTTGAATGCTCCCTTTGTTGTTACATTGTTCAGTTGTAAGGTGTATTTCACAAATTGAGAGCACTAAATCGTGGGGTTCTCAATTTTAAATAAACCTTATGTAGTAGGCTTTGTGGTAAAACTCTTTATTCATAAAATATAAAAACTCAAAATTTACTGTGTTTTGGGACATTTCTTATTAGTTCATGAATTTTATCCTAAATTAAATACGACACAATAATGGTTAATTGGTTTTCACAAACTCTCGAATAACTAAGTTTTTTTACGATATTTGGTAAAATATAATTTGTTGTTTTTTTATGTGATATACTTAAACTAAAAAGTTTAACAATAAATACTACAAGAAGTGATTAGTTCAAAAATGTATGGCTGTCGATTGCATGATTTTAGTTTATGTAAGTGTCGAAATATAAATATGTGTTGGTAAGGTACTTAATACTTCCAAGCAAACACTTATCTGATAATTGATATGAATTTGTATTAATTTAATAAGTTTTTTTATGGTTTAAGAAACTTAAAACCAAAATTTATTTCAACCCTAGCACGAACTTAGAGCACAGAACGAACTGAAAGCATGTACTCATGTGGTTTACTGTTTTGAATTAACCATTATTGTGTAGTATTTAATTTAGGATAAAATTCATGAACTAATAAGAAATGTTGTTTTCCCAAAACACAGTAAATTTTGAGTTTTTATATTTTATGAATAAAGAGTTTTACCACAAAGCCTACTACATAAGGTTAATTAAAATTGAGAACCCCACGATTAAGTGCTCTCAATTCGTGCTTTCAACTAAAGTTTTATAATTGATAAAATTTAAATTACTGGCTGTAGTACAAATTCATAGAAGCAATATAAATGAGAACAATACCTCTTTGAAGTATCACCGCCATATTTGTAAATAGTGACCATATTTGATCTTGACTGTCAAACTGTATTCAAATAGCGGTACATTTTGTTTCAGAATTTTCATGTAGATGATGAACCGAGGTTACATTGACAAGTCCAAAATCATAATTTCTAGAGACAGATATTTTTATAATGCAAATCTCAAAATATCTTGTTAAGGAGGAAGTTTCTTTGCTGCTACAAAATATGTTATTTTCCATGTTTGAATTGAATTTATAGTATAACTACGATTGGGTGTTTATAAATGATTTTGTTAAATAAATGCTAAATTAATGATTTTTTTATTTTGGTTGTAAAAACTTGAAAAAGTCGGATTTATATTTCAATCATAGCACGAACTGAGGAAATGTATTCACGTGATGAACAGTTTTGAATTAATAGTTTGTGTGTAGCCTAGGATTCTCTTCATAAAACTCGTAATAAAAAAACCCGAAAACTTAAAATTTCTAAACCTTTTTGGGGGGAAACTGAGTTTTGAAAAGTTATGATAAATTACAAAAAGATTAACAGTTTGGTCAAAGGCGATATATATATATATATATATATATATGTTATGTTGGTTTGTGTACGCTTCAAAAACTCAAAAAGTTCTGCACCGATCGAACTGAAATTTTACCATTATATAAAACCCGCATCAAAGATTGTTTTTATCTACTTTTCACGTCAGCAACATACCTGCGACCGCGAAAAAGTAACTGCGCCATTTTATTAATGTGTTTTCTCACCAATAAAAACAAAAAAAAAAAACACGCATTTTCTGTTATGGCAACGTTTCTCCGTGCCAAAGGATTTCTCTTAGCAATGGAAAAAACTACGTCAAGTAAAGCGAGAGGGAAATGGCTATATACAATGAGAATGCTTTTATTGTGAGGTGCAATAATTAAAAAAATGACTAAGCGTACCGGTATGGGATTAATTATACAATATGAATGAGGAACTTTAGTGTGATCGTGTCTCGATTGAGCTGCGCCGTAATCCAAATCGTAAGTAGAGATTATGTTTTGTATGGGTCTATCACCACTTGATGTGGGATTGCATGAAGATGGTTCTAGGCTATTCAGTTTTTGAACTCCTTAGACCCTATACCTTTTTTTAATTTTTAATTTAATTAATTAGGTCTATCGCCAATAACAAAAATTGCATCAATCGTAAGTAGAGGTTATGTTTTGTATGGGTCTATCACCACTTGATGTGGGATTGCATGTAGATGGTTCTAGGCTATTCATTTTTTGAACTCCTTAGACCCTATACTTTTTTTTTAATTTTTAATTTAATTAATTTGTTCTACGGAATTTTTAAACTCACTTGATCTGCCAGGGATACCAACACACATACTTAAATTGAAAATAGGTGTGCCAATTATCCTCTTGCGGAATATTAATCAGCCAAAACTCTGCAACGGCACCCGACTTTCAGTTAAGAAATTAATGAATAACGTAGTGGAAGCAACGATTTTAACGGGGCCTTTCAAAGGTAAAGATGTCCTCATTTCTCGGATACCCATGATCCCGACCAATACACCATTTCAATTTAAAAGATTGCAATTCCCAATTCGATTAGCATTTGCAATCACAATCAATAAAGCTCAAGTTCAATCTTTAGAATTGTGTGGTTTAGATTTAGATGCGGATTGCTTTTCACATGGACAACTGTATGTTGCGTGTTCCCAAGTCGGAAAACCAGATAGTCTTTATATCTGCGCATACAGTGGAAAAACAAAAAAAAATATTGTACATCCACAAGTATTGCAAAATTAAACTTATATGAAATGTATTCTTTGTTTTGTTTCTCATTTCTCAACTATTCAATCACAATGTGCCACAGCGAAGCGTGGCAGGGTACAGCTAGTATTATATACAAACTGTTATTACGAAACGGTATACCACTTGAACATATGCTTTCATTTTGTGCATGTTTTAAAATATAAATCGACATTTAAGTTTTTTAGGACCAATAAATAAATACTTGATGGATGAAACCATAAATAAACTCTTACATATAGGTTTAATATGAAGTCAATTAAATAATGTATTAAAACACACATAATATGAACAAAATAATTTATAAAACTACTTCGTTAGCATGTTCAGTGCATCAATCATGGTAAGTATGAAGAAATAACAATTCTCCAACTAAAATGCAAAAATAAAATAAAATAGGGTTAATACGTCTTTGCAAAAACTTTAACATAGTCATAAAAAGCAAAAAAAAAAGTTACTGTCCGCAACACTTTTCGTGGCTCGTCTTTCATAACGGATGTTCCAAAACCACGGAAAAGTTTTTTTTTAGTGGGATTCCAAAGGGAAAGAGGGTAAAAAGCAAGAAAAGTATAAAAAAAAGAGAGGCTGACCTACTTAGGAACACTTTTATCTCGTGCCGCAGCCATTTCTTGACTGTAAATTGCTCTTCGAAGTTGGCCGTTTGTTTCAATTTAACACGGCATTTGCGCAAACTCCAGGCTAGTCTACCGCTCAGGGGAGAAAAAGTAGTAGTGGGGGAGATGTGCCTTGGAGGAGATACACAAATAAGCCCGCAAGTGCAACCCATAGTGTAATTATGAATTAGGACCGGAGAAGAATAATTGTACAATTAGATATACTGTATGTTTCACACTTCGTGGTACTTTATATGTTAGTGGGTGATAGAACACACTTAGACAATGCCAGCTCGGAACTTGACCGGCGAGGCGCTAGATGGCGCTGTCTCATGACATGAGAGAAACAAGACAGAATGATACGGAATGAAAGGACACCGATGAATTTGAGGAAATTTTTTTTATTCAACAGCTTAAAGAGACAAAAACCCTACGAAACAACTACACGCTTTTAATAAAGCTTGAGTGTTTTGTTAATGCCACGTGAAGGAAGTAATATCCTATACTCTTTAGTTTTAGTATATTATTAATAAATGCATAGAATTTGGGATTTCCTTTATTCCCTAATAAAATTCATGATTGTAATTTTTGGGAAACTTAAGTAAACATATTAAATTGAAAAAAAATTGAAATATAAAATCATTAATTATGTAAATAAACGCAGTTAAAATAATGGGGGGAAAAACCATAGAAGCAAAATAACTTGGAATATCAGCCTATAGACATCCGAGGTCGTCAGCTGGCCAGCCGAACTGACGGATATTTCAGAGATCCTCATCCCTCGGAAAGGGAGGGGGTAAGGGGGTTTGTAGAAGACTGCACGATCTTGCTCCCCTGGTGTTGGGTTGGGGGGAGGGGGTAGCGTGGATGACGTGCGAGGTAATTGGAGGCGACTGTACTGACAGCCACTAACCCCCCATCAGCCCCACGCGCCCACCCTTGATTACAATCTGTTCCGGGGGCGGCGGGGCCGCGGGGTGGAAATTGCGCGGCGAGGGATGAAGAAAAGGGACTTGCGGAGGGGTTGGAGGGGGTTTAGCGACGGTTTTGCGAGGGGGATGTGGCGTGTCGCCCGCGCCAACCCCTAGCGATTACATCCCCGTCAGGGGATAGTGGTTGGTTAGCCAGTGGGGCGGTATGAGTCGCGATGGTGGGGAGGGAGTAACGATGTTTGCACGTTTAAACTCCCCAACCGCACCGAGCCAAACACCGTTTTTTAGGGCATTTTTTTGTCCTAAAATATATCCAGGCCAGCTGTGTGTTAAAAACAATATACCATCATCTGATTGGTAGCATCGTCGTGATAGGTTGATTTTCTTTCAGGTACACGCCTACTGCCAGCACACGAATCGCAGCAATTCTGGTGTGGAATCAAACGCGTCACGAATCGCCTGGCCAAATAACAATGGCTTATTTTGCGGACGGTAGCCGATTACGATTACACCTTACTGCAGTAAGAGCCTTCCGAAATTTCGTTAATATTTCCCACCCACTGGATTTTTTCGTCCGTGGATTAATAGAGAAATTCTACGTAACCTTACAGCGTGTATATTGCAACGTAACGTATTAATAATGGTCTCCTCAGATTAACGAAGAAGGCGTGTTATATTAATTATACAGGGATAATTGTTATTTTATTTGTACTGAGCTAACTCTCAATGAGCATGAACCCGCATTAATCATTAAAAAAAACCTTGTTTACTCGACAGCGGGGACATTCTTCCTCCCTGCTGGAGCGTGTTTACCTTGTTTACAAACAGCACACAGAACTGTAATGTCAGAATCCGGCGTAGTTTCTACCAGGAAGTAATTAGTTGGAACTGTTAAGATTCCTTTGGTTATTGAAGGTGTGGTTTCTGAGTCGGGGCAGTGATTTTCGCGAACTAACCAACCTTAAACTGTTTGTGTCACAGGAAACCTACTGCGTTCGTAGGGGCTGTCGCCGTTGTGTTGTCCATAATATATGTTTAGTCTCATTGTTGGGTCCATCTGTTCGACACCTCCTGGTTTAGGTTTGTTATATGTGAATTTATGTTGTCATTTTTATTCCTAATTTTGCAGTCTTCAACTTTGATTTCATGACAAACAGTGAAAAAACTGCAATGGCATATGTCCATTGTATTAAATAAAAATTCCCCACTGCATGAATCATTTAAAGAACGTTACTTGTACAATCTGTTCTTATTAGTGAAGCAAATAACTGTAATGCCCTAGCGGTATCTGTATTACATTTAAAACTAAACACATAATTAAAGTTTTTATAATAAGCTACTTGTTCATGAATATTACTGACATTTTGTACAAAAGGAAGTTTTTCTTCTGGATTTTCTTCATTTATATTCTGCAAGAAAGAGACATTTTGTGCTGGATTCGACCGACATGTACGTCGGCTGCAGGTTTATAACTAAATAATAAGTTGAAAATTAACTATGGTCTAAAATGCTTCCCAAGGCGGGTACGTTCCTTTGAGTTCACAGCTGAACAACTGGTTTATTGCAAATAAAATGAGAAGTCTTAAAGATGGAACACTAAGGCTCTGAATAATGTTTAACTAATAAAGTTCCACAACTTCCGCTAAAATTGTCATTGAAATAATTGGGGGCAGAAACGAGGCAGTAAAATACAGTCTGTTCATAAAATAATGTCCCAGTTATAAATATTAATAGTATCAACTAACTGTGAGCGTTGAAGTGTGTTGGTTAAAGGTCACAAAGTGTAACGCAAACAGTTTTAGATAAGTGCATGAACGAGTTCTGCTTTGTTCTTTTCTCGCTTGCAGAGCCACATATGCAAAGTGGCGACTCCTGAGCGTTTTAATAGAGGATGAACCTGTAAACTTTATTTGGCAACAGGGTGGAGCCCCTACCCATTGGAATATCTTTGTACAAGAGTGGTTGAACGGCGAAGTCCCTGACCGTTGGATTGGCCGAAATGCTCGAAATGATAGAGCACATTTTCGCTCGCCTCCACGTTCAACTGACATAACGCCATGCGATTTTTTTTTCCCTTTGGGCCTTTATAAAAGATCGTGTCTACGTTCCGAAGCTACCTAATGATTTGCCAGAGTTGAGACACAGAATTGAAAAGACTATTTGCTTCCGTTACTCCGGACTTGTTAACTAAAGGTGGGAAAAATTGGACTTTAGGTTGGATGTGTGTCGTATAATTATTGGTGCACACATTGAACATTTATAAGAAAAAAAAGATTTGTTGTAAATAGTGTAAATTAAACTGGTATAATATATAATTGAAACTGGAAAATTGATGTATAGACATCCTGTGTATGGGAAAAAAATGCGTAGAGGATCATGCATGGGAATTGCAATAAATCTAACATAACAACGTGGGAATGAATCAAGGTTATTAGAGAGAGGTTGCCTCGATCGCTTGCGCATCGTTCTGCGCATCGCGTCACTTGCAGCCTCGGCTCGGCTTGCCAGCCCGTCCGCTCCTATCAGTTACTTAGTTTACAAGCACATCTGCTCGTAATAACGTGTCAAACTACAGCGTAATGCAGGGGAAGTTATTGTTGTGAGGAGTTTAATTGAGAGTGCGTGTGTCATAAAATAAAATGTTGGTGTTGCTTATATCATAAGTGCACAGGTGCTTCGTTAATTATAACTAGCAGGCAAAACGTTAAGAACACGAATTTAAAGTGAATTTGTTTTGTTAGGCTAAACGCTGTTAACAAGTTGTATTTAAACATTACAATGCCAGGTACGCGGTGTACAGTGGATGTGTGTACAAATAATTTGTAAAAACAAAATCTTTACCTGAAACAAATCATATAAAATATCATCGATTCCCATGTGATGATCATCTGTTGAAAGTGTGGGTTCAGAAATGCCGACGTGATTGTGAGTGGAATCCAAAAACAACTTACATATGTTCAGATCACTTTACAGCTGAGTTGTTAAATGCATGCGCTAAAAGACGTCTTAAACCAAATGCTGTACCTTCATTAAAACTTGGAATGACAACACCTGTAGAAACATTGGAAAGTCGTGTGCGCCGAGAAGACCGAGTTAAATGCAGGGAAAACAAAAAAAAAATGTTATGTAAATTAATCGTAGATTCAAATGAAAATGTGAGTGAGTAATAAACCTGTTCATGTAGTCAGTTAAAGCATTCAAAGTCTTGTTCTAACAATGACTCGGTTGAAATGCTTAGGAAGGAAATCCAAATTCTTAAAGAAAATTTGTTTCTTGCCGAAAGAAAGTCAGTTTTAAATTTGGAAGTCATGAAAAAACTCAAAAAAGAAAACGTAAATCTTAAAAACAAACAAAAAACGTTCTTCGTTAGAGTTCCGCATGCGGAATATTCTTCAAGTGTTTTTTTTCTTTTCAAAAAATTAAATTGACATTTTCTTTGAAAAAAAGAGTAAACTGGATCAATGAGGAAATAGCTCTCGCTTTCACTTTGCGTTATTTCAGTAAGCGATGTTATTTACTTTTAAAACATAAACTTAACTTTCCATTTCCTGGACTTTCAACTCTTCAACGATAGGCATCTTCATTTGACATGAGAAAAGGTATCCTAGTAAATATGTTAGAATTTTTGAATGTAGCACGTTCTTCGTTGCTAGACTTCGAACGCATTGTTGTTCTTTCATTTGACGAAGTAAAAGTGAAGAAAACGCTCCAGTATGATGCAAAAGAGGATGAAACGATTACACGAAAAACTGCTCTATTCATGTTAGAAATTTATTTTTAAATCTAACTTCAGTTTATTTATATTGTAAACATTCCCAAAACGTTTTAATGAGCTATGGCTACTTTTATTAAACACTAAGAAATTGATATGCAATTATTTTAAACATTATAATCTTGCTGAGAAATAAATACAAATAAACCATTTTGTTTACTAGTTACATGTTAATTATATAAATTTTTAAAAATTCATGGATTCATCATTGATATTTTGGAAAGTTTTACTGTCACTAAAAAATATGTTTAAATAATTCATCCTTGTTTTCAGTCACAGCATTTTGTCATTTGAAAAGCATATCAAAACGATTATAATTAACAGTAATCAACAAAGCATAAATAAAATACTATAAGTATTGCGTATCAGACATGTGAAACGAGCCGAGCTGCTAAGAGAAAGCCGTCAGTCAGCAGGTGTAGTATTACGGTTGGGAACGGCGGGGCTGCAGATGTCGGGCTGTCTACATTGTTCTTACGGGATCGAGACAACCTCGCTCTACTAACCTTGGGAATGAATTGCCTGGCATGGAGGGTGTGTGTGACCTGGCCTTGAACGCCCTGGAAATGTATCTGCACTCGCTTGGTCGTTGTGCTCCGTGTGGAACGCGGCCGGAGTTGACGCACGGTGGCAGTGTTCGCCTGACCAGCCGCAACTCGTGCGCGGTGCCTCGGCGTTCTCCTTGCGTCGCGCCGCAAATCGATCCATTTGTCCGGCTTCTCGCCCGGAAGGGGTTCGAGCCGGTGATGTTTCTTGTGAAGGAGGAGGGGGGGGGGGACTGGAAACTTTCTGCGTCTCCCGCTACGTATGGGATTTCCCTGGGACGCGTGTTAATTCCCAGTGGTTATTAAAAAAACCCATCGAAACTCTGATAAATTCCAGGGAGAGAAAAAAACCACGCATAACAGTGCATTGTCATGACATTCGCGTTGTGTAATCAACTTTATATTTAACACAAAAAAAAAAAAAGGTTTTGAGTTCATTTCGATTTCCCTTTCTCCACGATTTGTTTGCACATGTATAATTTACAAAAGGGAATAGTGACAATAAAGGGTCGACCCGGGTAGAGTTAGGGGTGGGGGGAGGGGGGGATGAAGGCGAAACAGGGCTTTGGCTCGGTGCGAATCGGAACGCAGTTTTAAAATTCGGACGAATCTGGAATTTCGCTGTTTCAAAAGAGAAATATTTCACGTTCCTCCAAGTAATTCATCATCGTGGAATGTAATTATTAATTGATGCGGGTGAATCGGCCATAAAAATGCTGGTTGCTAAAAAAAACCCCTCAAAAATATCGCAAAAAAAAGCAGAAAGTTCTGTCTAATTAATTTGGCCCCAGGCTTGGAAGCACCTACGGACTGCCGGAAGCACGATTTTACATCGTTCAAAATTATATTTTTTTTTGTATTTAAATTGCACTTTTTGGAAAGAGTAAGATACAAGTTTGGCGTTTAAAATGTTTTTGAATGAAAAGTGCGTTACAGAATCCTAAAGTCACTATATCGACACTCATTTTACGTATGTTTAGTAATCCAATAGCTAATAACTCGCAGCTTCACACGAGCTCCATTACGTAAGTACGTAATTTAATAAAATTTCATTGAAATTGTATTTAAAGAATTTTTTGTTAAACTTAGTATTTTTAAGATTTTCTAGCTAATAAATACGGATTTTCAATTTCGAAGTACCGGAATTTTTTTATTAAAATTTTTATTATGTAATTTTTTTAAATACTTTTAAATTTTATCCGATTTTATAGCATTAAATATATGGATTTTCAAGATGGCAGCCGTAACTAAAATTGTAACAGTTACGTAACAATTCAAAATGGCGGCCATTACATCCTAATGGACGAGGTAAAATGTTTCCAAACGTTTATTGGAATTTAAGCCTCTTAGAGTATTTTTTTTTCGAAGTCAAAAAGTCTTTTGAGGCAATTTGAAATTCTAATTTTTGAATTTTTTCGAGGGGTTTCTCCTCGAAAATGGATTTTTGAATTTTAAATTATTATTTTTCTTAAGGTGTTTGAAACGGAATTTTTATATAAAGTGGATGTTTTGGCAACTTTTGGCAAATTTTTAGTCATTCTTGGCCAATTTTTGTAAAATTTTGGAGGTTAGGGTAGTTCAAAATGGCTGCCGTGACGTCAGGAAAACGATATATCTTTACGAATATTTTTAACACATTTTGATTAGATTATTAGATGATATTATTCAATAATAAAACCATAGTATTATCCCTTTTTCACCATAATGGCTAGAATTTTAGAAAGTTTTAAAAAAAGGAGTACGTTTATTAATCATTACGAATATGTTAACTTCAGCTTGTTTAGCTTTAGTGATATGATTTTATAATAAAAATAATAATATTAAAAAGATAAACGTACAACTTAACGCGTTAAATTAATATGTTATTTGCATTAAGTTTCTTAGCTCTCCCCTACTCGTTTTGATTTGCTTCTTAGATATGCTTTTTTTTTAATGGTAAAACAAACTAAGGAACGCATATAGAAAAAAAATAACTTTCTCTATATCCGGTATTACAAAAGACAAAAATAATGGTTGAGGTGTTGAATATGCTACACATATTCCCAAGACGTATTCCTAGTACACATTACTGCTCCCAAAATAGGTCACTTTCAGTTACTTATTTTTAAGTAACGGATTTTAATTCTGCTGTCCGAAACTTATCTGTCGCCGAAACGTTTGCACATGCGCAGACCTCACTTTTTCGGCGATTTAGTCCATATGGCGGACCCTAGTCTGGCGCCATGAACTCGTATTTATTCACTTTCGTGAACATCTGGGTACGTACCAGGCGTATCGGTAATCCAAATAAAACTTTATGATAGCGGAAGTAACCTGGAATACTTTTTGTAAACTTTAATGGCCATAACAATAAATAATCGCAACTTAAAAAGTACTTGAGAAAATTATTATAACAACGTTGAATACCCATAATTTATTCTACATTTCTGCCGTATCTCTGTAGTAGAGTGGTAAAGTACAATATACAAATAAGCAAGAGTATGGTTAGTTGCAAGTTCGAAACCCAAGAACGGTGATTTTTTTAAAACCTTTTCTTAAATGTATTATTACATTATTAACACTATACTCCGTGTAAAATATAATAAATATTAATTTCTTTATTAATTGCTACTGTAATTTTTAATACATATCTCGGTCCGTTGGTTTGGTTATTTCATATAAGGCATATCTATGGTTCTTAGTTTTTACTTAATGTAAAAATAAAATATAAAAACACAATCTGTTGATGGTATGTACGTATGTATGAATAATTTATTTTAGTTACCAAAAATGGTGTTGCCAAATGTTGATAAGAATTAAAGAATATTCGCCAGGTGTAAATCAGACATGCTGATATACGTTGACTTCCATTACGCTCATGTAAACGTAAATAAACAAATGGTGTGTAGATACGTCAAGTAGTGTGCTTGTTTCGCGATGTGCAACTGTATCTAGTCTCGCGCAGGGCACAGTTTATTAAAATGGTTGCCGATCTATTCCCTTACTGGGATTCGGTTCGGACGCCTTCCGGAATACGGCCCGCGAGTCAGGTCACGGTTGTTGTGTCTCAACAAGGCAGTGCTTATTCGCTACCTCGCCTGAACGTCTTAAATACTTTCATGTATGCACGTTGTTCATTCGTAGTTTATTACCTCTGGTTCTAGTAAATTTTGAAAAAATTATTTTTTTCTTCTTAAATCTGAACGTACCCCATTTGCACCACTGTGTTGGAATCTCTCAAAATGTTATATAAAAAAAACCTGCTTTTTTAGTTTCCAAATACACGTGCGTAACTTCAGAATTTGAAAAATTGGAAGATTATATATATATTTATATATGTGTGTGTGTTTTATGGTTATTTCATAGTTCCTCACCTCTAGTACTAGTGGATTCGGAAGTATGCAATATGTATTTTTAAACCCAACTCACTCCATTCACATTCCGTGGGAGTTGAATTCCCTAAAATCGTAAAAACAAGTGGGGTTGGTAGTTTTTGTATGGTTATTAATGATACCCAATATCTTTTGTTGTGTCTAATAAGCTTACTTTTGCATCGTTTGTTTGAAGTAATTTTTTTTTTTAAAATTATTAACTGTTGGCACAATGAGCGAACTACACTTTTTTCTCAGAGATAGCAATAATTGAATAGCGCGCCAAAACCTCATTTCATTGGAGGCCACAACCTCCACAGCTTTACTTTTTCAGTTATACTTGAAGCTTTCACATAGTGCTGTCTAGCTAGCCCCGCACATAGTGTTGTATGGCGCATAATGCTGTCTAACGTAGCATATAGTGCTGCATAACATCGCACAAAGTGCCTTACAACCTCGCACGGGGTGCTGTATAACCTCGCGCGGGGTGCTGTATAACCTCGCGCGGGGTGCTGTATAACCTCGTACAGGTGTTACCCAGTATCTCGCGTCAGCGCGTGTCAACGTTACAGAACGATTAGCTGACTCAACTG